>NC_034011.1:767220-795177 GCF_000346465.2 Prunus persica
CCCCCCCCCCCCCCCCCCCAAATAACACTGTTCGGACCATCCTCAACACCCCAACACACGTCGCCCTCAAGTCCGAAGAACTTATAAGAATGGAGCAGGAATTGATAGTCCGCGAAATCGAAATGCGGAAAGCCAAAGAGGATCTCAACCGTCGGATTCACAATGATCAGGTCGCGAGGGAGATCATGAAGATTCCATAGGACGAGTGGCAAGAGTCTGGCCAACTCTTCGCCAAACCCTTCGGTGTAGGCTCCTCCTCATCGTCGTCGACGAAGAGGGTCAAGAGTGAAAGAGTGTTCTATCAGATTGGTCAAAAAATAATACTTCATTTATCTTAATATATAACAAATAGGAAGGTTATATATACAAAGCCTAGGAAACTATTCTAGGAAAGTAATTATGTTCCTATAATCTTGCATAATCAAATAGTTGACTTAGACTAATTAGGAATGTACAGCTCATTGACACTCCCCCTCAAGTTGGAGCATATATGTCGTCAATGCCCAACTTGCTAAATGAGCTGTGAAATACCCTGCCTGTGACTGCTTTGGTAAGGACATCTGCAAGTTGATCTTCGGATTTAACAAATGATACCTTAATGATCTTTGCCTCGAGCTTCTCCTTGATGAAATGTCTGTCAACTTCAACATGCTTGGTTCTATCATGTTGCACTGGATTATGTGCAATGTCTATTGCAGCTTTGTTGTCACAATTCAGTTGCATGGCATGTTTGGGTTTGAACCCCAATTCCTCCAACAAATTCCTTATCCAGAGTAGCTCACATACTCCGTGCGCCATACCTCGATATTCTACTTCAGCACTTGATCTTGACACTACTTTCTGTTTTTTACTTCGCCAAGATACTAGATTGCCTCCTACAAAGGTAAAGTATCCAGATGTAGATCGCATGTCAGTAACAGAGCCCGCCCAGTCTGCATCAGTGTGACCCTCAACATCTAGATGACCATGTCGTGCGAACATCAATCCTCTTCCAGTAGATGACTTCAAGTATCTCAAAATTCGGTTTACCGCATCCATGTGGGCTTCACTTGGTGCATGCATGAACTGACTCACCATACTTACAGCATATGCTATATCAGATCTAGTGTGTCCTAGATAGATTAACTTACCCACAAGGCGTTGATATCTTTCTTTGTTGGTGGGTACTTGATCAGGATATTCACCAAGCTGATGATTCAACTCCATTGGCGTATCTGCTGGTTTGCTGGCTAACATTCCAGTGTCAGTCAAAATGTCAAGGATATATTTCCGTTGTGATAGAAATATTCCTTGTTCTGAACGAGCCACTTTGATGCCTAGGAAATACTTCAGAGCACCAAGATCTTTCATTTCAAACTCACTTGCCAAGTGGTGCTGCAATGCTGCCTTTTTCACTAGGTCATTCCCGGTAACTACCATGTCATCAACATATACAATAAGGGCAGTGACATTACCTTTCTTATGTTTCAAGAAAAGAGTATGATCTGAGTTACTTTGCTTGTATCCAAAATCCTTCATTGATTTGCTGAACTTGTCAAACCATGCTCTGGGTGACTGCTTCAAGCCATAAAGAGACTTTCTCAGTTTACACACCATGTTGCTAGTATTGGGCCCCATCTTGCATCCTGGAGGGGAATCCATATAGACTTTTTCTTCTAGGTCGCCGTGCAGGAAGGCATTTTTGACATCAAACTGGTGTAATGGCCAGTTTAGGTTTGCTGCCAGAGAAAAAAGTACTTGAATTGTGTTTATCTTGGCTACAGGGGCAAATGTTTCCCTATAGTCAATCCCATAAGTCTGAGTATAACCTTTCGCCACCAATCTTGCTTTGTATCGTTCAATGGTGCCATCTGCCTTGAATTTTAATGTATATATCCATCTACAACCCACTGTTCTCTTTCCTTTGGGAAGGATAGTCATCTTCCAAGTGGAATTCTTCTGGAGGGCCTCCATTTCATCATTCATCGCTTGAGTCCACTTGGGATCTTTCAGAGCTTCCTACACATTACTTGGAATAGATACAGTGGATAATTGACATACAAATGATGCACATGACGGAGACAACCTATGTAGGGACACATGATTAGCAATAGGGTATTTAACTTTTGTTTTTGGGTCCGGGTCATACTGTTGTCTAGGAATCCCTCTAGTGGTACGAATAGGTAACTGATAACCTGTGTTTCCTGTATGACTCGACTCATGTAAAGTACTTAAGTTGGAGTTTAAATGCTCAGTTACCTGCGGGGAATCTTCAGGACCTGATTGGATGATTGGTGATGGTACTGTAGTTGGAGGGAAATTATCTGAACCATCATCTGGAGTTTCTAGTAACTCTTGATCTTGTTGCACTACTGTAGCTGGTTGCTCGGATACTGACTGCTCTAAAATAGTTTGTTGAATTTGGATGCTCTGAGTATCTTCTGCAAAGATAGAGCTCTCCCCCTGCAGAGGATGCTCAGAAACTCCCCCTGAGTAATAGAACTCACTCTCGTGGAAAGTCGCATCTGCGGTAACATGCATGGTCTGAGTGGGATGATGGAAACACTTATAGCCCTTCTGAGTGTCAGCATAACCCACAAAGACACAACGCAGTGCACACGGATCAAGCTTGCCACGCTGATGTGGATACACCTGAACATAAGCAACACAACCAAAGAGACGTGGTTCGAGATTTGGTGTGGATGGCATGGTGAGGAGAGTGGTCAATGTCTGAAATGGAGTTTGATACTGAAGAGTGCTGGATGGGGTTTTATTAATGAGGTAAGCAGCAAAACAAAGAACCTCCCCCCAAAAATGATGAGGCATACGGGCCTCAAATAAAGAGGCACGAACAACCTCCAAGAGATGACAATTCTTACGCTCTGCGACGCCATTCTGTTGTGGTGTATAGGCACATGTGGTTGATGAACAATTCCATGTTGACTTAAAAAAATTATATAGGTCTTGGTTGACATACTCTCCTCCATTGTCAGATCGAAGCATGGTGATTTTCTTGTCAAACTGAGTAGCAACATATTGATAAAATAACTTGAATTTGGCGGTGACTTTACTTTTCTGCTTTAAGGGAAAAACCCAGGTCATCCGGGTGCAATCATCAATAAACGTCACAAACCACTTAAAACCGCTAATAGTAGGAACTCGTGATGGTCCCCAAACATCAGAATGGACAATCATGAAAGGCAAAGAACTTTTATTCAATCTTAATGGGTAAGAAATACGATGACTTTTGGCCAAAATGCAAGTTTCACAATGAAAGTCTGATTCAGCAAACTGGGAAAATAAATCTGGAAATAAAAGTTTCAGATGACCAAAAGAAGCATGCCCTAATCGTCTATGCCATAGCCAAATTTTCTTCATCCTGATAGACTCATCTCCTCTCACATGATGTGTCTGACTCAATCTTGTACTGCTGTCTTCTGTCAAGTCCAGATAATACAACTTTCCCCTCCTAGTACCACATCCAATCACGGTCCTGGTGAGAAGATCCTGAAATAGACAATACAATGGCCAAAAACACATAGTACAATTAAGGGAATCAATGATTTGAGGAACATATAACAAGTCATAGTCGAGTGAAGGGACAACTAAGACATGATCAAGACTTAATGAAGATGTAAGAGATAAAGACCCTTCTCCCATAACTTGGGAGGTGGTTCCATTGGCACTGGTAATATGTGTTTGGCTTGATGGTTTGGTAGAGTGCAACCCAGTAAAACTAGATGTCATGTGATCAGTAGCGCCAGTGTCAATAATTCATGATCTATTACAAATAAGTGAAGATGTGCAAGAGGTACCTGAGGTGGCCAAGGCCTTGGAGCCAGATGTACCTGATGGAGGTTCTGATGCAGTCTCCTTGGATGACTGAGCGGATGCAAATGAGGCTCTGGTAGAATCCTTTTTTCGCCCTTTGTGGACCCATCCTTCTGGATAACCAATGATCTCATAACAGCCCTTAATTGTGTGGTTATCTAAACCACATTTGGTACACTTCATTGGAGGCCAGTTACAAGTAGGGTCGACACTATAGTTGTTCGGCCGAGATTGTTTGGACCTCGCAGTAGCCAAGGCCGTGGCTTCAGAGGTTACACCAACTTCAGACATGGTTCCCTGTCGGTTACTTTCTCTTTTAATATGTGCATATGCGGCCTCCAATTCGGGTTTTGGCTCCATCCGCAAAATCTCTCCTCGGATTTGATCGAAATTATTGTCCAAACCTGCAAGAAATATATAAACTCGGAGACGATCAACCTCTTTGCGTCTAGTCTCAATGTCTTTCGGATGCTCCATGGTGCTTGGACTTAATTGATCAAGCTCCTGAAAAATCTCAGTGAGCTCACTGTAATATTTGGCAACTGATGCGCCAGCTTGCTTCATTATTAATGACCATCTGTGAAGGTCATAAATCTTGGCTTCATCAGCACCATTTGAATAGGTTTGCTTGATTGCGGCCCAAACTTGCTTTGCTGTGTCATAACGAATAAATCGTTTAATCTGATTAGGTTGCATGGCGTCGAACAACCAACTCTTGACTTGGCAATCCGATGCATGCCATTTATTAAATGTGGGATCTGTGTCTGTAGGTTGGGCAATATCACCGGTCAAGTGGCCATGTTTTTCTCGCCCAGCTATCTTCATCTCTATGATTTGATGCCATAGAGAATAATTATTCTCATCCGATTTGATTCCTGCGGAGAAGTTGGAGGTGTCACTCTGTAAAGTGACGATTTGTGTGGTAGTTTTGGAGCCTCCCGACACCAAGGATTGATTGGTGTTTGCTGACCCGTCATCGTTGGCCATGATATTGGCTGACAACCAATGAAAAAAGGACAAAAAAGAAATATCAAGTTGAGGAAAAGCAAGTGAACGGTGGACAAAGGCAATAAGAAATATTGGGTTGAAAGGGAAAAAAAGAACAAGGGGAACGGTTTGAATGGGTCTGTGAGTGGATCTGTGAGTGGAAAGTGATTTGCAATATTGCAAAACGTGATTTGACTAGAGGAAAGGTTTGAATGGGTTTGTAAGATGGAATATGGGTGGTATTGGTGCTGGGTTTGTGAGATGGAATATTGCTTTTGGTGCTGGTGCTGGTGCTGCGTACTAGATGGAATATTGCAAAACAGTGATTTGAGATGGAATATGTGACAGGACCCACCCCGGAATTTCCACAAAACCGGGGCGAATCCAGTCTTTGTTCCGACATCACCCCGATGTCGGGCCCACTTACTAGAAACCGAGACTTCCTGCCGAAATTTCGGCAGAGTCTCCCTTATGAATTGGACAAACCAACAAAATTCAACCTGCATAAAAATATAGAATAATCCCAACCAGCAGCATGCTTTACAGCGAATAAACAGTTTACAACAAAATGGCCTCCGGCCTCACAATTCAGACCCTAACAGGGCGATAACAGAGCATGTCTAAGAACTTCAATTTCAACAAAACAGAGTACAAAGGAAATAACAGGAAGAAAGAGTCCTACGATGACTCAAGGCTCAAAAGCTCACGATCCGGCTCTGCTGCGGAGCTCAGTCAACTACTGGCTGGGGGGCGCAAAACAGAAAATTGTGAGTGGACAAAAATAAATTCAGTTCGGTGCAAACCAACGTAATATAACCCCACCGTTTAGAAAACCATGCAAGAAATACCATGCATCTCAAAACCGTCATACACAAGTATATATATATATATATATATCAAAACAAATCAATACCAAATGCCAAGTCCAAAATTCATAAAGAACACTTTACAAAACCCACCATCCAAAAACTTATAAATCCCGCAACCAAACTCTCGAAAGCGTACCCATTGGCACGACCGGCAAGGAAGTATCCACACCGAGAAACAAGAATGAATGAATAGATATATAATTATATAATATAAGAGATATATGTATATATAGTATAAATATAACCATCACCTAGTTGTACCGGGGAAACAATCCAACCGGGGGATTGTTTGACTAGTCACCCTGGCAGAGTCCTCGTGATGAGTCCTCAATCCACCATGTGACTAGGGAACGAGCCGTTTAACTGAGGGACCAACTCTCAGCCAGAACGTACAGTCGATAACCTCAAAACCCGTACGTCTGTGAACAGTCCTACGCGTGCAGACTACCCAATTAAGGGTCTACAGCAACATCCCGTCAAGGATGCCCCGGGTCCCGACAATTCCAAGTATCTCAAGTCTCCGTATCCAAGTTCCACATCCGGGGAGGTACATAGGGTAGTGCTTACCGCACACCAAACTGACATTCTATACTCACCACTTTCCACAATCTCATCTCAACAACCCAAGTACCTCACACATAACCAAATATATATATATAAATCCCCAAAATCCATATATTCATACTCAAGATACTCAAATACGTCAAAACCCAAAATATATTTTCAGTGCCTCATAAAAATATCACTTTCAACAATTTCATAAATAATATATTCAAAATACCATTTAAAACATCATGCATAATATTTCCCAAAATCCATATATAAAATATACTTTCAATACCCAATTATACCAAACCCACAATATTTTACCAAAGCGCTTATAAAAACATCAAGCTCAACTCATGAATATAATATATTCAATAAATCATTAAAAACATTATGCACAAATGTTTCATCAATAAAACCATGCATAAGATTTGAAAACAAGATCCACTCACAAGTAGTCCCACGCTGCTTGACCCTGAGAGGGTCCCGCCTGCTGCGTATGCGTGGTCGGAGTACCTCACCCGTCTGAAATAGTGATCGGAGGAGAGAGAACGGGCGACTGGAAGTTCAGACGAGAATCGGCCTGAAATCTGTGTTTTTCGGCGACGAGGAGGCGGCTGGCGGCTGGAGATGGGTCGGGGAACGTCGGCGAGGTCTGGCCGGTTGTTTTGGGTCCGGTCTCGGGGCTGGCCGTGGCCTGTGGCGGCGGCTCCGCGTCTGCAAATCGGAGAAGGAGGAAGAGGGACGCGGGAGAGAGAGAGAATCGGGAGAAAGAGAGAGAAAGAGAGATAAAACTGAAAAATCTGATTTTTACTCTATCCCTTTTCGAAATATTTACAAGTTTGCCACTGACACTATTTTGCCCGTAACTTTTTCGTTACAACTCCGATTCAAGCCTACCGCGTGTCTACGAATTCGTCTCAGTACCACCTACCCAGAAATACCAGTTACTGCCCCAAACACTTTTTGGGCAAGAAAATGACCAATTTACCCCTACCCTGAGGGTAAATTCGTAAATTCACTTAAATAATTTAAAATAGGAATTAAATTTAGAGTCGGGGTGTTGCAATATGGGCTGGTGCTGGGTCTGTATGACGGCTGTTGCTGCGGAAGCGATTAGGGTTAGGGCAAGAGACAGTCAAGATTGACTGCTCTGATACCATATCAGATTGGTCAAAAAATAATACTTCATTTATCTTAATATATAACAAATAGGAAGGTTATATATACAGAGCCTAGAAAACTATTCTAGGAAAGTAATTATGTTCCTATAATCTTGCATAATTAAATAGTTGACTTACACTAATTAGGAATGTACAGCTCATTGACATGTTCAGGCTCTACTTCAAGGGTTTGGTGAGCGACGCAATGGTTGGAAATGAGAGAATGGTGCTGGCTGGGGTTGGGGTTGCTCTATGCGACTCCAGGGATAATTTGGTGTTCGAGGTTTGGAAACCCCTGATTGGGAATGGGATGAGCAAGAATGGTGCCCTGTTGAAAGCCTTGATTGAAGGACTTAATGCTGCTCTTGCTCTGGACTTGAAGCGCATCACCTTTTTCTGTGAGAATTTTCCCATTTTTTTAGTTTGTGAGTTGCTATCTCTTCTCTGTCTCGTTTCAGTCTATTGATGAAAATTAATTAGGCTAATTGTGGGTTTTGCATTTTAATATAACGACATATATGGTTATGGACGCTGTGGTTTACACTGACCATGAAAGAGACTCTTGTGAAAGAGGTCTAAAGGAATGGAACTTATTATTATATTAGTGTATACGATGTTGTAGGTTTTGTTAATTAATATTTTTTTTCTTGGAACAATAATGAACTTTCAATTTTCAGATATACTTCATGAAATTTGATAGGGCAAATCGTATATCATCCATTGTGGACAAAGAGATGCATTCGCTTTGAGAAATTTTACTTGTGTCTTCTCAACATTTGCTAAATTAGTTTGCTATCTTGTATTTAAATTGACCATTAGAGAAAGTCTTGTGAACAAGGTCTAAAATAATGGAGTTTATTATGACATTTATGTGTGCAATGTTGTAGTATTTGTGTTGAAACCAAGAATATTGGATGTACTAGTCACTGTGCTACGGTCTATTTACACCCATGAATAGAGCTTGTTGAATTTCTGACATTATATTTTATGTATGAAGGTTAATGGTAAATGGCAAGCAAAGAACTACCCAAGAGCAAGAGAACTCAAAATTGGACTTTCGAAAACTGCATTGCAGTTCAGAAATTGCATTGCAGTTTTTATTTAATTACAATTGAATTTTTGCTCTTTCTTTGGTCTTCAACCTCACGAATTTGAAGAGTAGAGGCTACCCAAATGAGGAATTGGGGAAAGAGAAAAGTAGAACTACCCAAGAGCAAGATAACTCAAAATTAGACTTTTGGAAACTGCATTGTGGATTTAGAAACTGCATTGCAGTTTTAGAAACAGCATTACAGTTTTCTTTTAATTACAATTTGATTTTTATTCTTTTCTTGGCCTTCAACCTCATCAATTTGAAGAGTAGAGGCTACCCAAATGAGGAATTGAGTGGGCAAGAGAAGATTAGAACTACCCAAGAGCAAGGGAACTCAAAATTGGTCTTTTGGAAACTGCATTGCAGTTTTCATTTAATTACAATTTGATTTTTTGTTCTTTCCTTGGCCTTCAACCTCACCAATTTAATTACAATTTGATTTGTGTTCTTTCCTTGTTTTTTTTAAACATAATTGATATCTACCTTGTATTTTTATTGCAGTTTCTGTTTTTATTTTCAGTTTTTGTGTGAATATGTGTTGAAATGATTTTTTTTTTTTTTTTTAAACTGTTGATTGTTGTTATAAATATTGTATAACTGAATAAATATTACAAAATCAAGTTTGGTGTAGTGGTTTGTGAGTGAGCCTTCCTCCTTTGAGGGTCAAGGTTCAAGTCCCTTCAATGACACAAAATATTTTTTTTAAAGGTGAATAAAGGGCAATGGAGTTGGTCCCCTACAGACGGTGGCAGGTGGTGGCCCGCAACGGTGGCTTGCAGCGGGAGTCCGGTGGTGGTGGCCGGCGAAGGGTGGCTGGAGGCGGGAGTCCGGTGGTGGGAGCCCGGCGGTGGTGGCCAACGAAGGGTTGCCGGAGGCGGTAGTCTGACGGTGGCCTAAGGCGGTGACGGCTGCGGTGGCCGGCGGTGGTGGCTATATATGGACATGTGGCATAGTATGCTTGCCTTAGAAGGAGTGGCATTGTGTGCAATTGCAATTTTTTTTAAGGGAGCTTTAGGTGATATATTGGGTGCAACCGAGTTGCAAGGCCAAGGACCATTGAATTACAAAAATAAAGATTTGACGGCGGCAACAAAAAACTTCAGTGAAGAAAAAAAACTTGGAGGAGGAGGATTCGAGGGCATCTACAGGGTAAATTATGTGCTAAAGAGCTCTAAAATAATTTATGTCAGTTCAGTTTAGCACGGTCGAATATGGTGTACTCTTTTTTTACATAAATAAAGTTTTAAAAAACTGGGAAAATTGCATTGTCAAGCTTTTGATTATCCATGCATAATGTTCATTTACAATTACATGGTTGGTCAGGGTACTCTAAACAATGGAAAAGTACGTAGTTGCAGTTAAAAAACTAGCAATTCTCCAATCTGACAGGGCAAAGGCGAATTTCGTAAACGAGGTGAAGCTGATATGTAACGTTCATCACCGGAATCTCATTCTTCTTGGATGTTGTAGCAAAGGACCGTAATTGCTTCTCATATATGAATACATGGCAAACAACAGCCTCTACAGATTCATATTTGGTAATAATTTTCGGCTTTTCAGCTCAGCTACCTCTAAATGCATGCCTCTCAACTGGAAACAACTAAATGACATAATCCTGGGTACAGCGGGGTCTGGCCTATTTACATGAGAAGTTTCATGAGATGTAAAAACCAGCAATGTTATTTTGGATGATAATTTCCAGCCACCAGATCTGCCGGAACATTGTAAGTTAAAGTACTTTCCCACAGGCATAACCCCTGATTGAGATCTATATGATCATTACTCTTCTACAATATTTATACCGATATTGTGTTTTGCCCTACTTATCTTTCTATCCGCACACAAAAAGTGTTATGAATCTACTACATACATCTTGTGTAGCTTCTCACATTCCAGGATCGACTCTGCCGTAGCACGATATTGTCCGTTTTGGGCCCCCTTCTCTGCCCTCACGGTTTTATTTCTGAAAACTCACGAGCAACTTTTCAGTGGACCTCCTATCCTGGGATTGCTCTAACCCCCAACTCGCTTAACTTCGAAGTTCCCATGACTCCGAAGCCAGTGAACTCCCAAAAAACCTCGTACTAGATAGAAGCAGGCATGTATATATAAGGCACATCATCCTCTCTCCGTTGATCGATATGGGATATTACATAGCCGAAGAGGAGTACATCACCATCATGGTGATGCTCTATAGTGTTTCTCTCTGTGGAAGTGTTTCTCACTTCTGTTTTAGCCTATCTGAGCAATGGTGCTCACGGCACCTCCTACCAAGCCTTCTTTAAATAACCAAAGAATTTGGTCCAACAGACACAAAACATTAATGCACTGAAAAAGCACAACCACCAGCATTGGAAAAGAAGCCAGCCGCTCCTCTTTCTCATGTCCTTGGTGCAGCACAGTGGGGCACACCTGCCCACACATCTCCTGCTGCCAACGAAGTCCCTCTTTATGCATAGCTCAAGTTTGGCTTCTCAAAGAACCCAAGAGCCAAAAGTAATAGCAATAATACAAAGCCTATTCTACCTCTCTTTTTCTCTCTCTCTCTCATGAAAAACATCTCTCATGAAAAACAAATGTTAGCTTGTTTGATGCATTCATTTCATTGTTTTAAGTTTTAGAAAAGTGACACATACCATGAGAAAGTGAAAGAATGTCCAAAAGATAAAGTTAGAGAGAAATTGCTATCAAAGCTTTTTCACAAAGTTAGGACACACATGCCCACCAAGTTGGATTCCAATTGCCTTAGGTGTAGATCACCCAAGTGCTGGAACCCACTCCATCTGTGTCTCCAGCCTTTTAACAAAGATGGCATGTGCCGTCGTTTCCCCATTTGAAAAACCCAAGGCATGACAAATAAATGAAGAAAGCTAGCAAACAAACAATGATAAAGTAGCCCTTACACAATTAACAATACAATTTGGGCCAATTTTCAACAGTGAAGGCATCTTATTACGGTGGGATCATTTGCATCCTCGGAGCCTTTCTTTTTCGAAATAAGGATAGATTTTAATCATTAAACTAGGAATGTAAACGCTAGATCTGAAAGCAGATTCAAGGATTTCCGTAAAAATCATAATCAACATTACGTAGTTACAAACATACAAAATCCATCCACAATTCGTACAGATACAGCAGAATTACACGGAGTTTCTGGCTATGCTTCTTTTTCTTTTATTCTCTTATTCGTTTATGGAATTCCATATATTACTTGGAAGCAGCTGACCTGGTAAAGGGTGCCTAGAATGATACTCGAATATCAAGCAATGTCATCAACTGAGAAATAAGCTCTGGTTGGCCATGCCACGCTGCTGCGGTAACCAGATTTCCATCAGTGACACAACGATCTATTGGATCCGCTTCCACAAACGTCCCCCCTGACGAAACCACACGAGCCTTAATCCCTGGGTATCCAGTACATTTCTTCCCCTGA
Source organism: Prunus persica (assembly GCF_000346465.2). Classification (NCBI taxonomy): domain Eukaryota; kingdom Viridiplantae; phylum Streptophyta; class Magnoliopsida; order Rosales; family Rosaceae; genus Prunus; species Prunus persica. The sequence continues at coordinate 779,122 of NC_034011.1, forward strand.
AATATAGCCAATTGAACCAATTATATGACATGCTAAAAAGTGCCTAATCCGTTAATAAGTACATTAACCACTAATCAAAAGAAACAGAAAAAATATCATCTCCTTTGCGATTTTAAAGAGTACTCACCTCCCTCTTCCCCATAGTTATTTACAATTGAGAGGTTAATAGGTCACAGCAGATCAGCTCAACAGAACCAAAATACAAAGCACTACCACTAACTATGTTTTTTTCTTTAAGAACCATACCTGCAGAACACCAGCAGCAACTAAAATTTCCAGGCCATGGCAGATGGATGCAACTGGTTTCCTGGCTTCCATAAATTTTTTCACTAGTACAATAACATCCTCCTTTAGTGCCAAAAACTCTGGAGCTTTACCTCCAGGGAGTACAAGAGCGTCATAACTTGAGGCATCTATGGATTCAAAGTCAGCTGTTAAAACAAAATTATGTCCCCGGATCTCACTGTAGGTTTGGCCCCCTTCAAGATCACGGATAGCAGTTGGGCAGGTATCACCGGCTTTCTTCTTGGGGCAAACCACATCAACATGGCATCCTAGAACTTTGAGGGTCTGATAAGGCACAGTTACCTCATAATCTTCCGCGTAGTTCTACAAATATTGGGAAGGGGAGCAATTAAATGATGATGATTAGTAACTAACAGTTTAATCATTGGCTATATTTTGTCCCATATTTGTCATTGCAATATAAAAGAAACAGAAAAGAAAGCTTACTCCAATGATGATGAGGACCCTTCTCTCTGAAGCACATATTTTGCCTCCCAGTGCCTTGAGAAAAAGCCCAATGAACTCAGGATTGCCATAATATGTGACCCCAGTAATTAAATTATCATCAGCAACACACACTGACAATGTATCGGGTTCTACCCAGTGAGCACCAGCAGCAACCAATCCAGGTTTCATAGTTGAAACCGCTGTGCACTTGCGACCTTTAACAGCGGCTGCAGCTGCTAAGACCAACTGCCCATGGCAAATAGCAGCAATTGGCTTTCTGGAGTCGGAAAATTTTCTCACCAATTCTACAACCGATGCATTCATAGCAAGATGTTCAGGAGATCGTCCTCCTGGTATAACTAGACCATCATATTCCTCAAATTCAATCTCATCAAATGTTGCATTCAGTGTGAAATTGTGACCACGAGATTCGCTATTAGCCTGTAACCAAAAAGGTACAGAAAACCAAACACAACACACACATCAAAACAAGAGTAAGGGTTAGGTGAATTCAAGCTTCTTTCTTTGTCCTGATCAGAGGAGGTTCAAAATAAATTAATTAACAGGAAAGACAGGGTGTCACCTCATCAGTGGTCTCTACTTGAATGGTTATGGCAGTGGCGCAGATATCACCAGCTTTCTTGCCAGGAGAAACTGCATCAACAGCGACTCCAAATGCCTGCAGTGCTTGAAATGGGACCATTGCCTCGTAATCTTCCATGTAGTCCCCGCACAGTAACAACACCCTCCTCCTCCGCTCCTCGCCTTTTGGATTCCCCATTTCTTTTCTTATTTCCTTCTTTAGTTTCTTGCTTTTACTCTCTTCTTTTTCACAGAGAGAGAGAGAGACAGAGAGAGAGAAAGAGACTGAAAGTTTGAGAGTCTGAAGACAAGGTAGGTGATAGCTAGCGCTGCTCTGCTTTGCTTGCTTAATAGTAATATATTAATACTCACGAAAGCGTTTCTGGAGGTTTCTGGAGTCAGCTAGACACGTCGCACTCAATTTGAGCGACACGTCGCACTCAATTATTGTAGCATCTCCCTATTCCTCTCTTCGTTTCTGGAGGTTTCGCGCCATTACCAACAATATCCAAGTTTGATTATTTGAGGAAGTGACAAGTCTAAATTATTTGAGGAAAGATTCACCAACACCGACCAAGTGATAAGTCTAAATTATTTAAGGAAAGATTCAACCTGAGTGCAAAGTCAATGCTTCCAAGCTAATGTCCCGAAAGAGAGATGGATAATGTAATGTTCATCTCTAACAGGTCCTAAAATCATAGAGTTTGATATCTTGCTTCTCCCAAAAAGACGGTTGATTTCGTTTTGAGTAGCGCTCGCGTTGATTTTATCTTGACTGCCAGATTTTTCACCAGAGCAGCAAAGCTGCTTGCTTTCTGTTATGAGGTCTGGTTTTGTCAACAAACTATATTGCTTGACCCAAAAGAAAATGCAATATCATGTCAATCCTCATTTTGCAGTTGCAAGAGGACGGTTGTGAAAATACAAGCTAACTCTGGACAACATGATATTCATTCAGGTAAACCTTCAAGGTGTACGGTGAGAGAGATTGCGACCAAAAATCACTGTGTCCTGCTAAAGCATAAGTAGTATAATACAAGCTTCATCCACAACCAAACTTGCAAGGAACATGGCATATACATATCAAAACCATGTCACTTATTCCCTCATATATACAAACGTCACCTTAACATAACACAACATACATGCCTTATTCTTTCATGAATTACATATAGTACATGCAAGCAGCAGACCCAGTAAACAGCAACTAGAATGATACTCGAATATCAAGCAATGTCATCAACTGAGAAATGAACTCTGGGTGGCCCAGCCACGCTGCTCCAGTAACCAAATTTCCATCCGTGAAGCAACGAAATATTGGATCAGGTTCCAGCCATGTTGCTCCTGACAAAACCACATTAAGCTTCACTGCTGGATACGCAGTACATTTCTTTCCCTAAAATTTAGCCAGTTAACAACAATTAGGACATGATTAAAAAAAGTTCATAATGTGAAAATATGTAAATCAACCCTCAATCAGAAGAATCAGCAAAAGGCAAACAGATTACAACTTCAAGTGGGTTTCTTTTTTACCTTGTCGTAAAATACTCACTCAGTAAATCAACCCTCTTACAAAATTGATGATACTCCCAACTCCTCCTAACACCTTCTGAAAAACTGAAACTGCCTAGCTCAGCCAAGCCTTTTGGTTTTCCTTACTAGGTAATTTCTTGTTTTATCCCATTCTTAAACCATTCCATCTAGCATAGATTTTTACTGCTTCATATATTCCTTCAGAGAATTTTGCATTACAGTACACACCTTCCGACTTTTATATTACAGCACAAATGTTCATGCACCAACTGGCAAGCTTGCTCATCAACACCCACAACAGAACAAACATCTAAATTTACAATCAACTACATAGATAGTGAGTAAAAGAACAAATAAATCCACAGATTATTTGTATTGTCTTTTTGGTTAAACATGTTTAACTTCCCACACAAAAAATTAATTTTACTCTAGCATTTTAGTTGATGTTAAAAAGCGTAAGAAGTTAAAATTTTATGTAATCTACATTATATCTACCACGGAAATGCTATAATGAGGGGTTGTGGGTGAGGGGTTCAATACCACTATCCAATAATATAAAGGAAATTTTGAACTTGAAACTTTTTTAATGGTTGGATGGTTGGATTGAACCCCTCACTCAAACCCCCCACGCAGATCCCTCTCATTGTAGCATCTCCCATATCTACCATATCATGCTTGGACTTTAAAATTCCAAAATTTATAATCTCGATTTTGTGATATGATTTTGGATTGTTGATGAGGATTTTGCTTCCTTGTTTGTGTGCCTAACAAATTAACTTTATATTATTGTTTCTGCATTTTGTACATTTCAACTCATTTAGTTTCAGAAATCAACTTGGACTTTAGATTGAACTTCTGGACAGCATGGGACTGATCCCAACAACATGGGACCCATCCCTATTAAAAGATGAGCTATATATACAATAAAACTACACTGCCACATAAACAGGGATTACAGCTTCACTTCGTTTCAGTTGAACCACATGGAATTATAGAAAGTCAGCAATATTTTTAACAATATCAATACTATGTTTGACGACGCAACGAATTGAAACAATATGAAAATAGTCGGATGTGATTGAGAAACTTAAAGAATATGGACCAAATTGAAATTCAGATCAAATTTCTGGAAACAAAAGAGTAGCCTGGCTGAAAGGGAGTAACCTTACCTGTAGAACACCAGCAGCAGCTAAAATCTGCTGACCGTGGCAGATGGATGCAATTGGTTTCCTGGCTTCCACAATTTGCTTCACTAATGCAATAACATTCTCATCCAATGCCAAATATTATGGGGCTCGACCTCCAGGGATTACAAGAGCATCATAACTTGAGACATCTAGAGCTTCAAAGTCAGCTGTTAAAGTGAAATTATGGCCCGGCTTCTCACTGTAGGTTTGGTCACCTTCAAAATCATGGACAGCAGTTGCACAGATTTCACCAGCTTTCTTCTTGGGACAAACTGAATCAGCATGGCATCCTAGAGCTTGAAGAGACTGAAAAGGCACAATTACCTCATAATCTTCCATGAAGTCCTACAAATGTTGAGGGAGAGAAAGTGAATGATGCTTAGTAACTGTGAGAAGTATAAAATTTTGATCATTGACTAGAATAATACGTAGATAACAATTAGTTCATAAACAAAAGACACGCAGCTTTAACGTTCTTGTCAAGGGGTTTACTAGATTTACAGTGGATTAAAACACGTAGCCAAACTTGATTTATGGACCATCTTATCACTATTGATATTGACAAGTAAAATAATATTTTGAATTTGGTGGGCTTTAAAGGTTTGTCAAGTAGCCAATCTTGATTTATGGACCATCTTATCACTGTTAAATAACCAGCTTACAAAACGTGGTGGGCTTCAAGGTTTGTCAAGTTGTATAACTTTTGGCATTGCAGGTAGAGAAGTTTAGGTATGCTTCAAAGGATTTGGTTTTAAAGAGAAAACAAACAACTGGTTTCAAGAAATAGGTTCTTATGAAATCTGACAGCAACTAATTTATGAGTCTAAGGCAGTAGTAGCATTTCGAATTTGGAGACCTAATTGGCTTGGGTATTGGAGGTATTCAGTTTTGGGGGAAGGGGGAAATTGAAATTCTTCAGTAGTCAACTTTCCGGAAAATTAAAGTAAAGGAGTCTTTTAAAATTCATAAAGGATGTAGTTGTCTATGTATCATGTTTAGAATCCATAATTCAAACAACTTGAAAAATGACCAGTATTCATGTTTGGATTTACTTTCACAAGTTCACAACTTACACAAATGACCTAACAAACAAGTATTCCAATGGGCAACGGACCCAGGTAGGCAGACCAATGAAGCATACCACCAAAACCTTGAAAAAACACACATAGGAATGAATGAATGAACCCTATCACACCAGAAATGTGGCAAATCTGGTAAAGCCTATTCAGGTTACTTTCACTATCTTTCAGAAGTATCTGTAAAAGGGCAAATCTCCATCAATTCTCTACAGTTTATCTTTATGCCCATTCATGCATGTATATATTATACGAAGAAGTTTTTGACATATGGGCATGTATTGTGTGTCAAATGTATACGCTTCATGAAGACAGGTTCAAGAGCACATACACCATTTTCACCTTATTCATTCATTTTTGTTTATTCTGGGTTACTGCAATTTGAATCATAATGCACATTAACTTCAGCAGAATATTTTGCCATGAACAATGCACATTAAAAAAAAAAAAATACTGGACAGTGATAATCACGATAATATATATACTCAATATTGATCGGCATCACAATTTCATATTTCTCATTGCACTACGAAGGAAAATAAAACTTACCCCACAGAGAAACAGGATCCTCCTATCTGAACCAGTTATGTTACCTCCTAGTGCCTTCACAAAAAGCCTAATGAACTCAGGATGGCCTTCATATGTAGCCCCAGTAATTATATTACCATCAACAACACACGCCAACATGGTCTCGGGTTCCACCCAATAAGCACCTGCAGCAACAAGTACAGGTCTGACAGCTGGGAAGGCCGTACACTTCCTACCTTTAACCGAGCCTGCAGCTGCTAGGACAAGTTGCCCATGGCAAATCGAAGCAATTGGCTTTCCGGAATCAGAAAACTTTCTCACCAATTCTAAAACCGATGCATCCAAAGCAAGATATTCAGGTGCCCGTCCTCCTGGTATTATTAATCCATCATATTTGTTAAATTCAATGTCATCAAATGTTGCATTCAGTGCGAAATTGTGACCACGTGATTCAGAATAAGTCTGCAACCAAAGAAAAAAAATACAGAAAACCAAAAAACATATTAAAACAAAGGGGGACCAGAAAGACATATATATAGCATTTGAAGATTTGTAAATTAACCACAGATCACGATTCAGCAAACCTAGGTAGCGCATTATCAGAGTATTTTCACTTAGAGACGAGGGCACTAATGCAATTTTGTTTATTGAATATGGTGTACGCGGTGACGTTGGAGCCAAAAATTTGTTCACGCTGTCTTGTCCCCCAGAACTCAAGCTCAATACAGGTCGGTTCTCTAGCTAGCTCATAATGAATGAGCAAGCACTCTAACAGAACTCCTAACATGTGTTCTTGTTTGAGCTTACTTTAGTCTCGCTGTCCACACAACCCAGAACTATAACCTACGGATTGCTATTTGTCAATCTAATAGAGTGGCTCTAATCAACAATAAAGCTTATTCATTTTGTCTTTAATTAAGGCTACCAACGATTGGCTGATGCAAAAAACTAAACTTGAAAGCGTGATGTTCGTTCGTAAACTTGACAAACTAATTTCCAGTCCCAACAGATTCCAAATTTTAGAGGAGGCAACATAATCCCATATGTGAGAATTGTAAGCACTTCAATCTTTGAGACAAATTTCTTGTTTTGGGTTTACAAATTCAAGTGAAGTAAGCATTCAGTCTTCAATATAATTGAGTGTGCTTAATGAGGCTAAAGAAAACGTTTTTCATTAAAAATAAACAAAGGAAAAGGCAAAAGAAGCAGAGGTGGGTAACCTGGTGAGCAGGAGAAAGTTGATGAATGGCTGTGCGGCAGATATCACCAGCTTTCTTGCCAGGACAGACAGCATCAACGGACACTCCATATGCCTGCAGTGCTTGAAATGGAACCATCGCCTCGTAGTCTTCCACGTAGTCCCCCAATACCAACAACACCCTGCGTTCGCCTTTCGCCATTTTCTTGTGTTTAATTTCTTGGAATTTCAGAGAGAGAGAGAGAGAGAGAGGAAGGGGTGACAGAGAATTTCGGCGGACTAAACTCTCGGATAAAGAAACAGAATCTCATGGCTTTCGGCTCTACTCAATAAATAGAATATGTTGAGAGTATAGCCGAGCGGCTATACGTGGCTATATACTGTATAAGTAAAATATGTTAATAGTAGAATAACAGTACAGCCGAGCGGCTATATTATGTAAATAGATTATTCTACACGTATGGGCGCCGGGCTGTACTATATAAATAGGATATATGTAACAGTATAGCCGGGCTGCTATACTATATGAATAGAATATCTAAACGTATAGCCGCCCGGCTATACGCTATAAATGGAATATTTTAAAACTTATAGCCGATCGACTATACTATATACATAGAATATTTTAAACCGTACCACGGTCCCGGCCACCACCCTCTACCTAGATCCATCATCGCAATCACCATCTTCTTCGTCATTGTCATCATCGTCGTAAAATTCCGAAGACTTATCGTCTGATCCCAAAACTGGATGAAATTTCAAAGAGTTGTGGGAGAAATTCATAGCTGGGTTTGTTGTTGTTGTTTTGCTGATAGTAAAACTCGAGTCTCCAAATTGGCTGTGGCCTCCTATTTTCCCTTCCATTACACCGTGTCTCAAGTTTTTCACCATTGATGATCGTTCTTGCTTTTTTCTTTCACTTACCACACCCTTCTCTTTTCTTTCCATATCTCTCTCTCTCTCTGAATTTCTAAACGCACACAGACCGTAATACAATAAAGTAACAGCAATAATACAACGCCTATTCTACCTCTCTCTCTCTCTCTCTCTCTCTCTCTCTCTCATGAAAAACAAATGTTAGTTTGTTTGATGCATTAATTGCATTGTTTTAAGTTTTAGAAAAGTGACACATATCATGAGAAAAAGAGAGAATGTCCAAAAGAGAAAGTTAGAGAAAAAATTGCTATCAAAGCTTTTTCACAAAGTTAGACACACACGCCCACCAAGTTGGATTGCAATTGCTTTAGGTGTAGATCACTCTAATGCTGGAACCCACTCCATGTGTGTATCCAGCCTTTTAGAGCATCTCCACCTATAAGGGCTAAGGCAAGGGCAAGTAAGGGCTGCCACTATTCATGTGAATAGTGGCAGCCTTGCCTTTTTTGGTTCCACCCCAAAAGGCTATGGCAAGGGCAAGAAAAAAAAAAAAGGATATGCAACAAAATATAAATTTGTTATGTATTTTATAGGGAAAGTGAATAAAATTGTTATGTATTTATAGGGAAAACATCCATAATTTTTTGGTATTTTTTTAAAAAAAATTTTGATTTTGATTTTTTCATTTTTTTCAATTTTTTTGACTCGCTGACGTCAGCGTGACATCACCACTGACATCAGCGCCCTAGGGCTGAAGCCCAGGCAAAATCTGCCCTTGGGCTTGCCCAGGCTGGTGGACCCAGGGCTTGCCCGGGCTGCAGGTCGTGCGCTGGAGGGTCTTTTGGGCTGGCAGTGGGCCTTTTGCCCAGGTCGTGCGCTGGAGGGTCTATATGATCATTACTCTTCTACAATATTTATACCGGTATTCTGTTTTGCTCTACTTACCGTTCTATCCGCACACAAAAATTGTTATGAATCTACTACATACATCTTGTGTAGCCGAAGAGGACTAGTATATCTCCACCACCATGGTGATGCTCTCTAGTGTTTCTCTCTATGGTGAAGTGTCTCTCACTTCTGTTTTAGCCTATCTGGGCAATGGTGCTCACGGCACCTCCTACTAAGCCTTCTTTAAATAACCAAAGAATTTGGTCCAGCAGCTGCATGCATGAAAAAACCGTGCAAGTTGTCTGAGCACCTTCAAAGTCCTCCACAAGACACAGAACATTAATGCACCGAAAAAGCACAACCACCAGCATTCGCAAAGAAGCCAGCCGCTCCTCTTTCTCATGTCCTTGGTGCAGCACAGTGGGGCACACCTGCACACACATCTCCTGCTGTCAACCGAAGTCCCTCTTTATGCATAGCCCAAGTTGGCTTCTCAAAGAACCCAAGCCAAAAGTAATAGCAATAATACAAAGCCTACTCTCTCTCTCTCTCTCTCTCTCACGGGTACACAGACCAACAATGTGGCCAATAAACGAAGGAAAATGCTGGCAACCTTATCTCCGACCTTATTTTTGGACATTTTCCCTTTTCCTCATGACATATGTCACATCCCATACACTTGTAAACAATGACATTAATACATTAAACAAACTACCTTTTGTTTTCGAAGTTTACCCTTATTAAATGTATTGTCTTTCAATTTATCCAAATTTTTTTACAACTCTCTTACTATATTTAAAAAATTAAAAAAATTCAGTTAAAAAAAAAAAAAACATGTCTATTTTTTTAGATTGGAAAACGTTTTTTTTTTTTTTAACACAAGAATGACCTCAAAAAAAAAAAATCAACGAAAGAAAGATTGTTTTTTTATACGGACAAAAGACATCCTTCTAAAGAAGTCTGTAGTCAAAGGAAGTTCATTGATTGGATTTTCAAACCATTAATTCGGTAAGTTTGATTATTGATTTTTTTTTCAAGACCATTAATTAGGTAAGTCTTATTTGGAGTCTTTCAGAAAAGGAAAAAAAAAACAAACGTTTTTTCTTATTTAATTTTTTAAGTCTTATTTGAATGTCTCCTTATTCCCTTTGGAGTCTTAAAAAAAAGACTTTTTCTCAATTAATTTTTGAACAAGGCGATAAGAAAATTGTAAAAAATTTAGATAAGAAATTTAAAGAAATATTAAAATCAATACGTTTAATAAGGGCTGATTTGAAAAACAAATGTTAGCTTGTTTGATGCATTAATTGCATTGTTTTAAGTTTTAAAAAAGTGACACATATCATGAGAAAGAGAGAGAATGTCCAAAAGAGAAGGTTAGAGAAAAAGTAGCTATCAAAGCTTTTTCACAAAGTTAGACACACACGCCCACCAAGTTGGATTCCAATTGCTTTAGGTGTAGATCACTCTAGTGCTGGAACCCACTCCATGTGTGTCTCCAGCCTTTTAACAAAGATGGCACGTGCCGTCATTTCCCCATTTGAAAACCCACGGTATGACAAATGAAGAAAGCTAGCAAACAAACAAGGATAAAGTAGCCTTTACACAATTAACAATACAATTTGGGCCAATTTTCAACAGTGAAGGCATCTTATTGCATTCTCCGGAGCCTTTCTTTTTCGAAATAAGGATAGATTTTAATTTAAACGCTAGATCTGAAAGCAGATTCAATGATTTCCATAAAAATCATAATCAACATTACGTAGTTACAAACATACAAGATCCATCCACAATTGGTACATATAGAGCAGAATCCGAGCATCATTGTTCCCTCACAGATACACACAACACCTTCACATATGCTCTTATTCTTTTATTGAATTACACGGAGTTTCTGGCTATGCTTCTTTTTCTTTTATTCTCTTATTCGTTTATGGAATTCCATATATTACTTGGAAGCAGCAGACCCGGTAAAGGGTGCCTAGAATGATACTCGAATATCAAGCAATGTCATCAACTGAGAAATAAGCTCTGGTTGGCCATGCCACGCTGCTGCGGTAACCAGATTTCCATCAGTGACACAACGATCTATTGGATCCGCTTCCACAAACGTCCCTCCTGACGAAACCACACGAGCCTTAATCCCTGGGTATCCAGTACATTTCTTCCCCTGAAATATAGCCAATTGAACCAATTATATGACATGCTAAAAAGTGCCTAATCAGTTAATAAGTACATTAACCACTAATCAAAAGAAACAGAAAAAATATCATCTCCTTTGCGATTTTAAAGAGTACTCACCTCCCTCTTCCCCATAGTTATTTACAATTGAGAGGTTAATAGGTCACAACAGATCAGCTCAACAGAACCAAAATACAAAGCACTACCACTAACTATGTTTTTTTCTTTAAGAACCATACCTGCAGAACACCAGCAGCAACTAAAATTTCCAGGCCATGGCAGATGGATGCAACTGGTTTCCCGGCTTCCATAAATTGTTTCACTAGTACAATAACATCCTCCTTTAGTGCCAAAAACTCTGGAGCTTTACCTCCAGGGAGTACAAGAGCGTCATAACTTGAGGCATCTATGGATTCAAAGTCAGCTGTTAAAACAAAATTATGTCCCCGGATCTCACTGTAGGTTTGGCCCCCTTCAAGATCACGGATAGCAGTTGGGCAGGTATCACCGGCTTTCTTCTTGGGGCAAACCACATCAACATGGCATCCTAGAACTTTGAGGGTCTGATAAGGCACAGTTACCTCATAATCTTCCGCGTAGTTCTACAAATATTGGGGAGGGGAGCAATTACATGATGATGATTAGTAACTAACAGTTTAATCATTGGCTATATTTTGTCCCATATTTGTCATTGCAATATAAAAGAAACAGAAAAGAAAGCTTACTCCAATGATGATGAGGACCCTTCTCTCTGAAGCACATATGTTGCCTCCTAGTGCCTTGAGAAAAAGCCTAATGAACTCAGGATTGCCATAATATGTGACCCCAGTAATTAAATTATCATCAGCAACACACACTGACAATGTATCGGGTTCTACCCAGTGAGCACCAGCAGCAACCAATCCAGGTTTCATAGTTGAAACCGCGGTGCATTTGCGACCTTTAACAGCGCCTGCAGGTGCTAAGACCAACAGCCCATGGCAAATAGCAGCAATTGGCTTTCTGCAGTCAGAAAATTTTCTCGCCAATTCTACAACGGATGCCTTCATAGCAAGATGTTCAGGAGATCGTCCTCCTGGTATAACTAGACCATCATATTTGTCAATTTCGATGTCATCAAATGTTGCATTCAGTGTGAAATTGTGACCACGAGATTCTTTATTAGCCTGTAACCAAAAAGGTACACGAAAGAAAACCAAACACAACACACACATTAAAACAAGAGTAATGGTTAGGTGAATTCAAGCTTCTTTGTCTTGCTTGTCTCTCAAACTCAAACTCAAACTCAAACTCATCAGAGGTTGTTTTCCAACAACTGTGTTCAATATTAAACATATAAAATATATTCCTCTTGTTTACAAATAAAAAAGAACAGGAAAGACAGGAAAGACAGAGTTTGACCTGGTCAGTGGACTCTACTTGAATGGTTATGGCAGTGGCGCAGATATCACCAGCTTTCTTGACAGGAGAAACTGCATCAACAGAGACTCCAAATGCCTGCAGTGCTTGAAATGGGACCATTGCCTCGTAATCTTCCATGTAGTCCCCGCACAGTAACAACACCCTCCTCTGCACCTCGCCTTTCGGATTCCCCATTTCTTTTCTTATTTCCTTCTTTAGTTTCTTTCTTCTTTTTCAGAGAGAGAGAGTTTTCAGAGAGATTTTTCACACAGAGAGAGAGAGAGAGAGAGAGGGAGAGAGTCTGAATACAAGAAGGTAGGTTATAGTTTGAGCTGCTCCGCTTTGCTTACTTAAATACTCACAAAAGCGTTTTTGGAGGTTTGTGGAGTCAGCTCGATACGGTCGCACGCAACTTGAGCAACACATCGCAGTCAGTTATCGTGGCATCTCTCTATTCGCCGCTTCTTTTCAGTTCGGATAACTATTCTATTAGTTTCGAGCCTATCACCGTCTCCATGTTTGATACGTTTTTTTGTTGTCTTCTTTACCGACCAAGTGAGTCTAAATTATTGAAACTTGAGTTCGTTCTCTTCACGGACCAAGTGGGTCTAAATTATTGGAGGAAGATTGAAACTTGAGTTTGTTCTCTTCACGGACCAAGTGAGTCTAAATTATTGGAGGATAATTAAAACTTGAGTGCAAAGAGGCGAATTTATTCCCTTATTGTGAATACAAGTAATGGTCTAAATTATTAGAGAAGTATTCTAACTTGAGTGCAAAGAGCACAAATTTAAGTGCAAATGAGTGTACTTACTGTCTTATTACGAATGCAAATGATAGTCTAAATTATTAGAGAAATATTCAAATTATAGTGAAAAGAAGCGTACTCACTGTCTTATTGTGAATATTCGAATATTCGAGCTCAATGCTTCCTTTTCGATTGAAAAAAAGAAGCTCAATGCTTCCAAGCTAATGTCCCTATACTATACAAAAGCTCTTTAGAGTCGTCATCATCTTCTTCTTGCCTTCATTGTAGCACGTGTGTGGCCTAATAGAAAAGTTCTTTAGAGTCCTCATCTTCCTCTTGCCTTCATTGTAGCACGTGTGTGGCCCAATAGAAAAGCTAATGTCCCTATACTATAAGTAGGGGTGGGCATCAATCCGGCCGATCCGACCAAACCGGCCGAACTAAACCGTATTTTCCAGTTTGGTTTGGTTTTGACTTTAAAAAGTCAACAGTTTTAAAATCCGAACCAAACAGGAGTAATTTGGTTCAGCTGCAGTTTTAAGTTTTAAAAAACTGTGTTAATCCGAACCGAACCGTTTAAATATTAATTAATTATATATATATTAATTTACATGTGTCAATGGTTGAGTGGCTACTTAGAAGTGTTAGTGTACACCCAGCCACATTGAATTGGACTCCAACCCATCTATTTTCAGACTCAACGCATTCCAGAGTTGTCTTCCTTACGCAGCCTCCCTCACTCAACCACTTCAACCCTAGAAAAGCCACCATTGATTTGAACCACCACAACCTCCACTGCTTCAATCAAACCCATTCTCACATAGCAAAAATCTCTTTGGCGTCGCACCTCCATCGTCATCGGTGCACAGCCATCGTCATCGTCGCACGGCCAGAGTCATCGTCGCACAGCCATCGTCATCCCTGCACAGCAGCGTCATCGTCGAACACCAGCGTCATCGTCACACACCAGCATCATCGTCGCACAGTTGATTGATGTTCGAGAAGCCCAAGAAGTGTATGTTCTAATATTTAATTTCTAATTATCTACATATTTTTCTTTTGATGGATGTTCTGATTTCAATTTCTTGGAATGAACTTTTAGTTGTGGGTTTATCTATATATATGATCATATTATATTGAGAAGTTCAAATTTGAAAGTTAGCAATTAACTTCTGAGTCTCAATTCCAAATAACACAGCAGCAGAGGATTTAATTAATTACCTTCCACCATAACCTCTTTCCATAACAACCACGCCTCCATTGCCAAAGTTATTCAGCCTCTCAAATTGCTCCACTGTCCATAACCTCAAATTGCCTCTATAAGGACCATGCGGATAAATAAATGTAATGTTTATCTCTAACAGGTCATGCTTTTTGAGCCGTGATAGTTTTGGAATAGCGTTCGAGTGCATTTTACCTGGACTGCCATGTTGATTTTCACCAGAGCAGCAAAGCTGCTTGCTTTGTGTTATGAGGTCTAGTTTTGTCAACAAACTATATTGCTTGACCTAGAAGAAAATGCAATATCATGTGGATCCTTATTTCGCAGTTGCAGGAGGATGGTTGTGAAAATACTAGAGCTAATTCTGGACAACATGATATTTGTGGGGGCGATTTCTTCCCACGAGAATATTCAATTGAAAGATTCCTCTTTCATCTTCGTCGCCCCTTTCTCCTTGCAAAATAGATCGAAACAACAGGACCACACTCGTGAGGTGTTGGCCAAAAGCCATGAGATGCCCAAGTTAGTTCAATTGATTCGTAGAGAAAACAATAGCTAAATAGGGTATAGAGATATATATGTAAGGTGTAAACCGGGTGGCCGGAGCCGTGAGTGTTGGTCGGAGCCTTGTGTAAAAGGGAGAGAGGGTATGGCGGCTAGGGTTTGTGAGGGATAGGCAGTGTCCCTCTTACAAAATTGATGACACTCCTAACTCTTCCTAACAAATTCTGAAAAACTGAAACTGCCTAGCTCCACCAAGCCTTTTGGTTTTCCTTACTAGGTAATTTCTTCTTTTACCCCATTCCCGGGAACTTGTCCTCCTTGGCTCATTGAATGTTCGTTATGTCTCCACCCATACTCAGCCAAACATTTGATGTACTTTAAATCTTTAGTATTCAATAATACAGCATAACTGTTGATATTTACATGAATGGTTCATAAAACTGAAGTGGAGAAGAAACTATCTTAAGAGTTGAGAATGAGTTTGGGTGGCTTGAGTGAAAAAACTTTATCCATCAACACAAGGAGATGGTGAAGGCATCTTATTATGGTGGGATCATTTGCATCCTCCGGAGCCTTTTTTTTTCAAAATACGGCCAGATTTTAATCATTAAACTAAGAATGTAAACGCTAGATCCGAAAGCAGATTCAAGGATTTCCATAAAAAGCATAATCAACATTACGTAGTTAAAAACATACAAGATCCATCCACAATTGTTACATATACAGCAGAATCAGAGCATCATTGTTCCCTCACAGATGCACACATCACCTTAACATATGCTTTTATTCTTTTATTGAATTACACGGAGTTTCTGACTATGTTTCTTTTTCTTTTTTTACTCTTATTCGTTTATGGAATAACATATATTACTTGGAAGCAGCTGAACTGGTTACGTTTGCTTAAAATGATACTCGAATATCAAGCAATGTCATCAACTGAGAAATAAGCTCTGGTTGGCCATGCCACGCTGCTGCGGTAACCAGATTTACATCAGTGACACAACGATCTATTGGATTCGCTTCCGCAAACGTCCCCCCTGACACAACCACATGAGCCTTAATCCCTGGGTATCCAGTAAATTTCTTCCCCTGAAATATAGCCAATTAAACCAATTATGTCATGTTAAAAAGTGCCTAATCAAGAAATAAGTACATTAACCACTAATCAAAAGAAACAGAAAAAATATTATCTCGTTTGCGATTTTAAAGAGTACTCACCTCCTTCTTCCCAATAGTTATTTACAATTGAGAGGTTAATAGGTCACAACAGATCAGCTCAACAGAACCGAAATACAAAGCACTAGATGTAACCTTTTTTACTTCCTTTTCAAGTTCAATCGATAAAGTATTTCAATCTGTTTTACTTTATCTTTAATAAGTAGCATTAAAACTGGAAGCAT
>NC_034011.1:795294-817395 GCF_000346465.2 Prunus persica
AGATGGATGCAATTGGTTTCCTGGCTTCCATAAATTGTTTCGCTAGTACAATAACATCCTCATTTAGTGCCAAAACCTCTGGATCTTTTCCTCCAGGGAGTACAAGAGCGTCGTAACTTGAGGCATCTACGGATTCAAAGTCAGCTGTTAAAACAAAATTTTGTCCCTGCGTTTCACTGCAGGTTTGGGCCCCTTCAAGATCACGGATAGCAGTTGGGCAGGGATCACCGGCTTTCTTCTTGGGGCAAACCACATCAACATGGCATCCTAGAACTTTAAGGGTCTGATAAGGCACAGTTACCTCATAATCTTCCACGTAGTCCTACAAATATTACAAATATTGGGGAGGGGAGCAATTAAATGATAATGATTAGTATCTAACAGTTTGATCATTGGCTAGAAGCCTAAAACCATGAACTTGTCGTGGCGAAACTGGTAAAGCCGACTCGGGCTTTCTCCCCTTTCTCTTTTAATAATATTAAGGTTGGTTGTCACTTGAACTTGAGCATACTATTTTGTCCTATATATGTCATTGCAATATTAAAGAAAAAGAAAAGAAACCTTACTCCACAGATGATGAGGACCCTTCTCCCAGAACCAGATATGTTGCCTCCTAGTGCCTTGAGAAAAAGCCTAATGAACTCAGGATTGCCATAATACGTGACCCCAGTAACTATATTATCATCAACAACGCCCACTGACAATGTATCGGGTTCTACCCAGTGAGCACCAGCAGCAACCAATCCAGGTTTTACAGTTGGAAACGCTGTGCACTTGCGACCTTTAACAGACTGCCCATGACAAATAGCAGCAATTGGCTTTCTGGAGTCAGAAAATTTTCTCACCAATTCTACAACCGATGCATTCATAGCAAGATGTTCAGGAGATCGTCCTCCTGGTATAAGTAGACCATCATATTCGTCAAATTCAATCTCATCAAATGTTGCATTCAGTGTTGTTTGTGCAAATAATCTCACGGGAGAATATTCGCCCAAGATTCCTTCGTCTTCTCCGCCTCTCTTTCTCCTTGCAAAACAGATTGGAGTAAAAGGACCACACCCGGGGGGTGTTGGCCAAAGGCCCTCCGATGCCTAAGTTAGGTAAGGGAATTGAAGGAAAACCGGGTGGCCGGAGCCGTGTGTGGTGGCCGGAGCCTTGTGTGAGAGAGAGAAAGAGAGGAGGTGCCTAGGGTTTTTGAGAAATAATTTATGCAGAGTTTCAGTAGGAATTTAGACGTACCTCATCCTTGTGTGTAACCAGGTATTTATAGTGGCCTTTGGAGAGGTAGGTGGGGTTGGTGTAGTTGGTGTGGTTGGTGGGGTTGGTGCATTTAGGGATTATGGATGAACCGAATCCCTAATTAAATTGGGGATCAAGTAACCCCCAATTTGATTAGGTAATTCCCAATTAGGTTAGGTAACTCCTAATTAGGTCAAATAATTCCCAAATTGATTGGCCTAATTAATTGACCTAGGGTTTTGGTTTAATTAGGTTCCCACAAATGCCCCCCAGCTTCTGCATGGCGCGTGGTGGCATGTAAGAGATGTAAATTATCCGTTGGGCTGTCCAGCTGTAACTGGGCTTCCTTCGTGGACATGGGCTCCCGCGTAGAGGAGGTGTTTGACTTGCCAATTTTATGAACTCCCAGGTTGGAAAGAATTTGTGATTCCTTGTAGGTCAAGGAATTTTCATTCTTATAAATGTAGGGCTCCTCCAATTTATTCTTCACATCCAAAATCCATTCTGATTTTATTAGTGAGAGAGAGTAAACTTTGGAGAATTTTTTCCTTCTTCTTGAGCTCTTGTCTTCATCGCACACCCAAGGTAATTTAGACTTGAGTTATATATATATATATATATTTTGTTCCAATTTCCCGCAGCTTGGCTCATGCTTCTAGCTGATGTGGGGAGCTGAAAGGGAGGTCAGCAGGCTTGGGACTGTACATTTTGGGCTCGAGCATGGAGGTCCAAGGGCTATGGGTTCTTGCTGGAGCAAACTGGCTGCAGCTGAGGCAAGGAAGGGTTAGGCCTGGCTCACGGTTGGGCTGCGCGCGGAAAGCCCAAGGCGCTGGGCTTCGAGCAATGGCCTGAAGGCGCTGCTGGGCAGAGGCGACGGGCCACCTACGCTGGGCTTCGTCTGATTGGGCTAAGGTGAGAGCTGGAGCTGGCCTGCGCGATCTGGGCTGGAGACGATGGGTCACGCGTGCTGGGCTGCGAGCTGGAGCTGGTCATCTGGGCTGAAGGTGATGGGCCACGCGTGCTGGGCTGCGAGCTGGAGCTAGTCATCTGGGCCTCCGTGCTGGGTTGCGAGCTGGGCTGCCTTCTGTTTTTTTTTTTTTTTTTTTTTGGCATTCTAACATGTAAAATTATTTTATTATTATTTTTTTTTTCAGCTGCTCAACGACCATGTCTTCTGAAGGAAAGAGCCGATCACCAAACTCAAGAGTGCCTTTGTACCTGTGGGGCGGTTCTCAAGTTCCCAAAGAGAAGTTTGTGGCCAATTTGCACCGTGTCACCAACGAGGCCCAGTTCAAAACGTGGCGTGCCCTTTTCGACTCTGCTATACCCAAGGATGTACATGTCAAGTTGGCAGAGCCCTCATCTGACAGTATACCTCGTGTGGACCCGAACAATCCAGGCGCCAGGATTATCACGTTCCGCCCCTTCTATTTCTCGCTGGGTTTCACGTTTCCGTTGTCGAAATTTTTCAGGGAGGTGTTCTGCGCCATGGAATGTGCCCCGAGCCAGTGTACTCCGAATGTTTATCGGGCGGTCATCTGCTTTGAAAATTTGAGCCGCTTCTTCAAGTTGGATTTGACCGTGAAGGAGTTCTTCTACTTCTTTGAGGTGAGACACTTCGAGAAATATGCCCAACTCCGCGCATGCGAACCCAAGTTGTTTGATAGTCTGAGTCAGGGCGATCATGTGTGGAGCAAGGATGTGCTAGAGGTTAGTGGCAGATGGGAAGGAGAGGTTGGCGACGGTCCGCTCGTTCCTCTCACCTACTGTGATGGTAAGTTGCATCCCTCTGATCTGCTACTATTTTCCATGGGATTCCTTAGTGTGTCTGACTAACTTTTGTCTTATGCTTGCAGATGATGCCATTCGAAAGAAGCTTGTTCTCGACCCGGACATGACGAAGGTTCGACAAGCTTTGAGCATCCCTGCTAAGTTTCGTGAATGGCGCTGGTTGCTGAGCGAACACCGGAAGAAAGTCAGTGGCCTGCCCCCTGCTGAAGATATTGAAAGGTGGAAGTCGCGCTGCTTGAAACTAAGTGACTTGCCAGTTGAGCAGGAGTCATCGACTGAGTCCCCCGAGGGTGGGAAAACGTGCAGCAGCTCTGCTCGGGATAAAGTTGCAGTTTCCCGATCAGTAGATACATCTCCACAGCGACAGCAGCCGAGATTTTCTCTTGCCACGAACAAGTCTTCCACAAGGGAGGTCTCGCCTGCTCAGAAAGCCCATATGGGAATTGTTCCTACTCCATCTGCCGGGATCAGCAAGAAGGCCAATGGCATGCAGGAGGTTCGGGAAATTCTGCTCAAGTCCTTGCCCGTACCGCCTAAGACCCGTGATCTGCCATGCAAGGAAACTGCTGGGAAGCAAGGTTTGGGTCGTCCGTGCCGATCTGGGAATCAAGCTGAGAGGACCGTACCTCTGCCTTGCAACCATGACTCATCTGTGGGGCCACGAGCAGTCAAGCGCGGGGCTGACTCAATGTTACAAGCTGCAGTCAAAAGAGCTAAAGAGTCGTCTGCTCGAGCGAAGAGTCCTCCAATCGCGCGAACTGCTGGTCCGGGAATTGGTGATGGCTCTGCTGGGGGGAGCCCGTGTCTGATCTGCTGAAAACAGGCTTTCTGTCAAGTCCGTCTGCTTGCGCTCAGCTGGCTGATCACGTGTATCGAGCCTGCGACCTTTGTGCTTTTTCGAACCTTCCTTTGGATAAGCAAGAAGAAGCTGCTATGTATCATCTTCAAAAAGGAATGGTTTTTGCTGTTGGGGCCATGCGGAACTCGCGTGATGTTACCCCCTCTTCTGCCCTGCTTGACGAGCTGGTGAAGAAGAATGCCGACTTGACTGGCAAGCTCTCGAGCGAGCGGATTCGCCATGATGCGATGATTTCCGAGATGAAGGAGAGTTTGTCCGTGCTCAAGAGTTCTGTTGGCCAAAAGGATGGTGAACTCAAGTCTCTTGCTGCTACCCTGCTCGAACGTAAAGAAGCCTACTTCTGCCTCGAACACAAGCATGCTGCTTTGGCCCAGGATCGTGACAAACTGCTGGTCAAGTTTGACACCCTTGTGGAAGCCACGGAGGCATCCAAACTGGAGATTGCTGCTAACGCGTACAAGCTGGGATACCTGGATTGCCAGAATGGTGTTTCTCCTTGCTGCTCTCTCGAAGATGATGATGGTGAGCAGACTGGTCTTGACCTGCCCCCCGCTCAGAGTGAGCAGGTGGATGTTGTGGATGCAGAAGCAGCGGTAATTGAGGAAGATAAATGCCAAGGTGGGTCAACTGATGAGGCTAAGGCGGATGCGAAGGAGCAGGCAGCCGAGGCGGTTGAGCCAGTTGTGCCCGTTGGGTAGAATGAGGCTGTTGCCAGCGCAGTTGAGGATGTGATCGGCTGAGGGTCACCTGCTGAAGTTCCTTAGCAGTTGTAGTCCATTTTTGCTATTTTTGAACTTTGTTATTTTTCTTTCAATAAGTGGTCTTTGGTTGACCATCTTACTTCTTGTTGAACTTGGCTGATTGGCCGCTTTGTTATTGAATTTTCAATTGTTTTTCAAACTTCAATTCTCTTTGTATCTTGTAAGTGTGCGTCTGGAGACATAGCACTTGAAAGACATAGCACTTGAAAAAAGACTCCATTGAGTTTGTGCTCCGGGGAGCAGCTCGTCTGCAATGGAGGTAAGGCTTGTCGCCTGTGAGCGTATGTCGGGGACATAGCTCTTAAAAAAGACTCCATTGAGTTCGTGCTCCGGGGAGCAGCTCGTCTGCAATGGAGGTAAGGCTTGTCGCCTGTGAGCATATGTCAGGGACATAGCTCTTAAAAAAGACTCCATTGAGTTCGTGCTCCGGGGAGCAGCTTGTCTGTGATGGAGGTAAGGCTTGTCGCCTGTGAGCGTATGTCGGGGACATAGCTCTTAAAAAGGACTCCATTGAGTTCGTGCTCCGGAGAGCAGCTTGTCTGCAATGGAGGTAAGGCTTGTCGCCTTTGTGTATATGTTTGTGGGACATAAAGCTCGAAAAAAGTACTTCATTGAAAAGCTTGCTTTTGTATTGATGTTGATGTGAATACATCGCTTTATTGAATAAAGGAAATTAATAACATAGGTAACATCAAAAGCAGTTTGCCTTTAATAGAAGTATGAGAGGCTCGTTGTCTGCTAGGAGTCGAGCTGGTAAGCGAAGAGCTTCATGGATAGTATCTCCGAAGGTGGTGGGCATTCCACTGTCTTGGAATTTCCTTCCCTTCTAGAGTGTCGAGGGTGTAACTTCCTCTGCCCCCAGACGGCTGATCATGTAGGGGCCTTCCCAATTTGGCTTCATCTTCTTTGATCCTTGCCTTGGTGATGTGATAAAAGTCTTTCTGAGCACAAGGTGCCTTTTCTCGTTCTTCTTCGAGCAGGTCAAGGTTAATTCTCATCTGCCTGCAGTTTTGATCAAGACTGCCCACTTCAATGCTCATGGAAGGGACTGTGATGTGTGGGGGAATGATTGCCTCCGTCCCATAAGCCAAGGAAAACGGTGTTTCTCCGGTCGATCTCCTTTTGGTTGTGCGATAAGCCCATAGAACTCCTGGCAGCTCGTCGACCCATTTTCCTTCTGTGCCTTCCAGTCTTTTCTTTAGGCAGTCCAGCACGATTTTGTTGGATGCCTCTGCTTGACCATTGCCTTGCGGGTATCTGGGAGTTGACAGGTGCTGCTTGATGCCATACTTCGCAAAAAATGCAGTGATCTGCCTGCCCACGAACTGTGTACCATTGTCAGTAACTATCGATTGCGGGCAACCAAATCTGCAGATGATGTTCTTCCAGATGAAACGTTCAACGTCAGCTTCCTTGGTAGAAGACAAAGCCTCGGCCTCGATCCATTTAGTGAAGTAATCAGTGGCAACGATCATCATCTCTTTATTGGCAGGTGCTGTCGGCATAGGTCCCACCAAGTCAATGGCCCACTGCATGAACGGCCATGGGCTGTTCTGCGGATGGTATTCCTCAGCTGGCAAGCCAGGGACTGGCTTGTACCGTTGGCATCGATCACATCTTCGAGCATACTCCGTGGAATCTTTACGCATGGTAGGCCAGAAATAGCCGATGCTGAGAGCCTTCTGAGCAAGCGACCTGCCTCCAGCGTGATTTCCACATTCGCCGTCGTGTATTTTGCAGAGAACCTCGAGCGTTTGCGGGTACTTGATGCAAGTGAGATGAGGCCCGTAGTATGATCTGCGGATAAGCGTGTCGCCTTTCATGTAATATCTTGCAGCCTTCTGCTTGATTTTTCTGGCCTCGGACTTGTCTTGGGGCAAGTTTTCATTCACTAGGTAGTCGATGATGGGTTCTTGCCAGCTAGGATCCTCGTCGATTTGCATCAGGTCTGGTTGTTCTGCCTCTTCTATGCTAGGCTGATCAAGGTGCTCGACCGGGATGGAGCGTCTGAATTGGGTATCCAGTGCTGATCCTAAGCTTGCCAGTGCATCTGCGTGTGCGTTCTCTGCTCGGGGCACCTGCTGGATGGTGAAGGTGGAAAATGCCTTCAACAGCTCTTGGACTTTGTCAAGGTACAAGATCATCCTTGGGTGCTTCGCCATGTATTCTCCTGAGGCTTGACTTGTGATCAGCTGGGAATCTGAGTAGATGGCCAGCTTCTTGATTGATAGCTCCTTTGCCAGGCGCAAGCCAGCGAGCAATGCCTCGTACTCTGCCTCGTTATTTGAAGCTGGGAAGCCAAGTGTGATAGCTTTCTCTAACAGGGTTCCATCTGGAGTGACGATGACGACACCTGCTCCAGCTCCTTTCTGGTTCGACGCTCCATCTACGCGTAGCTGCCACATGTCTCTGGGTTGGTCAGGTTCCGCGGAGGTCTTGTCTGCTCTCGAACTTTCCTTCTTTTTGCTGACCAGCTTCTCTTCTTCGGCTGATGGTGTGTACTCTGCAACAAAGTCTGCTAAGGCCTGGGCTTTTATAGCAGTCTTTGGCCGGTAGAGGAGGTCGTATTGGCTTAGTTCTATCGCCCACTTCATAAGCCGCTGAGAAGCATCAGGGCTGTGGAGGATTGATCTTAAAGGAAAGTCAGTCATAACGATGACTCGGTGAGCTTGGTAATAAGGCCGCAGCTTTCGCGCGGAAACGACAAGGGCCAAAATGAGCTTCTCCAATTTTGGGTAGCGAGTCTCTGCATCGAGGAGAGCTTTTGACGTATAGAATATCGGATGTTGGGCCCCAAGTTCTTCTCGGATGAGAGCTGAGCTGATGGCTGAGTCGGACACTGCCAGGTACACGAACAAGTCTTCACCAGGAACGGGCTTCGAGAGCAGGGGAGGTGAAGTAAGGTAGGTCTTTAGACTCTGGAAAGCTACTTCGCACTCCTCGTCCCACTTGTCTTTTTGCCCCTTCTTCAAAGCTTTGAAGAATGGTCTGCACTTGTCGGTAGACTTTGAGAGGAATCGGTTGAGAGCTGCTGCTCTGCCCGTCAGACTTTGTATTTCTTTCACCGTGGAAGGTGACTTCATCTCGAGGATGCCTTTAATTTGGCATGGGTGTGCCTCGATACCTCGTTGTGTGATACACCGAACGTGCATTTACTTGGATTCAGCTTCATGCGGTATTGGCGGAGCAGGCTGAATGCCTCGGTGAGGTTTTTGAGGTGGTCTCCACGCTTGGGGGCTTTGACCAGCATATCATCCACGTAGACTTCCATGGTTCTGCCGATCTGCTCCTTGAAAATCTTATTCACGAGCCTTTGGTATGTTGCTCCAGCGTTCTTCAACCCGAAGGGCATGACCTTGTAGCAGTAGGTTCCTCTCTCAATGATGAAAGAGGTCTTCGCCTTGTCATCGTCGTACATCATAATTTGATTATAGCCTGAGTAGGCATCCATGAAGCTGAGCAGCTGGTTGCCGGAAGTTGAATCCACGAGCTGGTCGATCCTCGGCAATGGGAAGTTGTCTTTAGGGCATGCTTTGTTGAGGTCGGTATAATCGACGCACACTCTCCATTTTCCCTTTTCTTGTTTTGCCACCAAAACGACGTTGGCCAGCCATTCTGAGTATGAGACTTCTTCAATAAATCCGGCTGCTAGAAGCTTGTCGATCTCGGCTTCAATGATCGCGACTCGCTCGGGAGCGAAGTTACGTCTCTTCTGCACCACGGGCTTGCTGGCAGGGTTGACATGGAGGCGGTGGCAGATGATGTTTGGGTCGATGTCGGGCATGTCAGATGGTGACCACGCGAACATGTCTTTGTTGTTTTGGAGGAAGGTGGTAAGCTCCACCTTCTCGTCTGGGCTTAGGCGCGAGCCGATCCGCGCTTTCTTATCTGGCTGGTTAGGATCGAGGGGTACTAACTCGACGTCTTCCTCAGGCTTCCAACCCTCTTCAAGGGAGCCTTCCGGGCGGATTCCCTCCTCTCGATCCTTCTTGTTTGGATTCTAGCACGAGCCGATCTGTGCTTCTTTGTCTGGCTGGCCAAGATCAGGGGGTACTAACTCAACGTCATCCTCAGACTTCCAACCCTTTTCAGGGGAGTCTTCCGGGCGGATTCCCTCGCCTTGATCCTGGCTCATTAATTGCTATTGTGAGGTAACAGCTCCCTTCTCGTTCGAGCTTGCTTGTCTGCTGGGAGCACTTCGTGCCTCGTTGGCAGCTTGCATTACTGGTGTGAACTGCATCTGCTTGCTCTTCTTGAGTCCGTGAGCTGTGCATCTTCTTGCCATGGCTTGGTCACTATTGATCTGCCCGATTCCGCCTCCAGGGATGGGGTAGCGAATCTTCTGGTGTAGAGCAGATGTGATAGCCTCGATCTTGCTGATCCACGGTCGGCCCAGAATTCCGTTGTACGGGGAGATCTCGTCGATGACCATGAAGGTTTGTGTGCAGACTACTGGGGGCGAGTGGACGTCAAGGTCGATCTGTCCAACAGTGATTGATGTGGCCCCATTGAAGCCAGTGAGCGACCTTGCAAGTTTGCTAATCTTGGGCTCCAATCCCATCTGTTGGATGACAGATAGTTGCAGGATGTTGGCTGCGCTGCCCTCATCCACATGAACTCGCTCGATCACAGCTTGTTCAATCCGAATGCACATGACTAGGGCGTCATTATGCGGCAGGTCAAGCCCGATCAAGTCTTTCTTCTGGAAACCAATGATGGGTGTATCCACGATAACTGGTACTCCTGTTGTGACTTGGGAGACATAAGTCGCCTGCGCGATCTTCCTCTTGCGCTCCTTGGTGGTCAACCCGGACTCCTGAGAGTCAGCTAGAATGGTGTTGATTCGAATGACCTTTTGGGGAGGTTCCTTGGCAGCCGCATCACGATCCTCGATCTGTTGGATGGCCTTCTTTGCGACGAATTCTGTGCAATGACCTTCTCTGACCAGCTCCTCCAGATGCCTTTTCCAAGCATTGCAATTGTTGGTGTAATGACCGTGCTCCCCGTGGAATGCGCAGTATTTACTGGTGTCCCTCTTAGAGGGGTCTCCTTTCATGGGTGGCGGTCTCCTCACCCACGGCTTGTCCTTCACTTGAGCCAGGATCTGATGAATTGGGATAGCGAACTCAGTAAAGGTCCCAATTTCTGAGCTTCCCTCTCGGGGCCGCGATCTGCGCTTATCTCGGGCTTTTTGCTCGAACTGATTGCTCTTTTGGCTTGCCTGCTTCGTCGGGTGTTCAACTTGCTTGCTAGCTTTCTTTGCGGCGATTCGATCATCGTCCCAAAGTGCGTAGCGTTCTGCCGTCGCGAACACTTCTGCCAAGGTTTGACTTGGTGTTATGGCCAGTTCCCGGTATAGCTCGTGCTCGGTTGGCAAGCCCTTCTTGAAGGCTGAGGATGCAACTTGGTCATTGCATCCTATGATGTTAGCCTTTTCAGCCTTAAACCGTCTCAGGTAGTCTCGTAGAGACTCGTCTGGCTTCTTGCGCAGGTTGAACAGATGGTCCGCATGCTTTCTGACCGTCTTGTAGGAGGTGTACTCCTTTGTGAAGATGAAGGCCAACTCCTTGAAGTTTCCTATCGACGCGGACGGTAGAGTGTGGAACCAGTCTTGAGCTGCTCCTCGCAGGGTCATCGCGAACACTTTGCACATCAGGGCATCATCTGCCTTGTACAGGATCATGGCGCTCTTGAAGTGCCTCAAATGGCTCTCAGGGTCAAAGTCCCCCTTGAATGGAGTGATGGATGGCGTTGTGAACCGCTTCGGTGGAGGAGCTCGTTCCACTTTGTCGGTAAAGGGCGAGCAGTCAACTCGATCAATTTCCTTATGCAGGGCCTCCTCCGCGCTTCCTTTAAGTTGGAGAACTTGGAGTCGGTCATTTACTAGCTTCTCGACGTCCTCTGCTCGCAGGACTGGAGTCTCAGGCCGGCGTCTTCGGTGCCTCGAGCGCGACCGGCTAACCTCTTCCTCGGTTCCCAAAGGTCGATCCCCTTGGGTGTTCTGCCCGTGGGGCAGATTAGAAGATTGAGCTTGTGAGGATTCCTCTACATCTTGTCGCCACGTGTTGGTCCTCGAGCAGGTTGGTGGGCGTCGATCATCACCTTCTACCCGCAAGGAGGGTCGCTCAGGTCGACGTCTTTGGTGTCTCGAGCGTGACTGGCTAACTCCTTCCTCGATTCCCAAGGGTCGATCCCCTTGGGTGCCCTGCCCGTGGGGCAGATTAGGAGATTGGGCTTGGAATGATCCCTCTACAGCTTGCCGTCGCGTGTTGGCCCTCGAGCGGGTTGGTGGGCGTCGGTCGTTGCGTTCGTCACGCGACTGCTCACGAACTCGAGCTCCTTGTGGGCCCAAGCGGGCGTGGACATTGGATTGTGGGCCTAAGCGGGCGTGGACATTATTCTGTGGGCCTAGCCTCTCGAGCACATTGGTCCTTGGTTCTAGCCCGAACGGCTCAGAGTACGGCTCGCGGCTGTCTGCGTCTCATCTACTCGATCTCGATCTCGATCTCTCCTCTGCCGGTTTGCCCTTGTCTGACCAGCTTGGGACCTCTCGAACTGCTCGCCGACATGCTGGTGTGCCCTCATCTCCTCGTCACGGGGTCCAAGGTTAAGGCCTTGATTCAAGTTGATCTGCCTGAGCAGCTGGCCAATCAGGTTGTTCTGATCATCGACCTTCTGTGTGAGTTAATCGACCCGTGAGTTAAGGTCCACCTGACTGCGCGGGTCAAGTAGAGTGATGTGCATCGGGCCCACGGCAAATGGGCTAGGGCTCCATTAGACGCGTACACAGGTGCATATGTCGAGTGTGATAGCAGAGGAGGGAGAGAATGGATCTGCTCCAGGACTGGGAAGACGTCGGAGTAGCCATGGGGCTGAGCAGCAAATCCGGTAGTTGAGTGGTGTGGCTGCTGCTGTGCTACGACGGCAGGACAGCGGGGCAGAGCAGCTCCTGTAATCGGCGCTGGCAACTGCAAGGCTGTGGAGGTCCCGAGGTCATGGTCCGGCTGTTCTGCAATTCCAGCAGCTGAATGCGGCTGCAAAGCACTGGAGGACGACTGCAAGGCGTTGGCAGCCACGATTCCGTGCGGTTGCATTGAGGTTTCCACCACGAAACCATGAGATGGGCCCATCGTGGTGGCGTTACTCTTCGTACGTCTTGTATCAACCATAGTTGTTTGAAAAAATGTGTGAAAGATGGATTTAGAGCACGCTTTGAATATACCTCGTGCTCTCAATGAAAGCACCAATTTGTTTGTGCAAATAATCTCACGGGAGAATATTCGCCCAAGATTCCTTCGTCTTCTCCGCCTCTCTTTCTCCCTGCAAAACAGATCGGAGTAAAAGGACCACACCCGGGGGGTGTTGGCCAAAGGCCCTCCGATGCCTAAGTTAGGTAAGGGAATTCAAGGAAAACCGGGTGGCCGGAGCCTTGTGTGAGAGAGAGAAAGAGAGGAGGTGCCTAGGGTTTTTGAGAAATAATTTATGCAGAGTTTCAGTAGGAATTTAGACGTACCTCATCCTTGTGTGTAACCAGGTATTTATAGTGGCCTTTGGAGAGGTAGGTGGGGTTGGTGTAGTTGGTGTGGTTGGTGGGGTTGGTGCATTTAGGGATTATGGATGAACCGAATCCCTAATTAAATTGGGGATCAAGTAACCCCCAATTTGATTAGGTAATTCCCAATTAGGTTAGGTAACTCCTAATTAGGTCAAATAATTCCCAAATTGATTGGCCTAATTAATTGACCTAGGGTTTTGGTTTAATTAGGTTCCCACAAGTGTGAAATTGTGACCACGAGATTCGGTATAAGCTGTAACCCAAAAAGGTACGTAAGTACGTACAGAAAACCAAACCAAATACACACGTTCAAACAGGAGTAAGGGGATACAAAATAAATAAATTAACAGGAAAGACAGAGTTTAACCTGGTCAGTGGACTCTACTTTAATGGTTATGGCAGTGGAGAAGATATCACCCGCTTTCTTGCCAGGAGAAACTGCATCAACAGAGACTCCAAATGCCTGCAGTGCTTGAAATGGGACCACTGCCTCGTAATCTTCCATGCAGTCCCCGCACAGTAACACACCCTCCTCTGCTCCTCGCCTTTCGGATTTCCCATTTCTTTTTTTATTTTCCTTCTTTAGTTTCTTTCTTGCTTTTTCTTTCTTCTATCTTCTTTCTTCTTTATCACAGAGGGAGGTGGTCTGATAAAGGAAGGAAGGCCTGCTTTAAATATAATACTCACACAAGCGTTTTTGGAGGTTTGTGGAGTCAGCTAGACACGTCGCAGTTAGTAATCGTGGCATCTCTCTCTATTCCTCTTTTCTTTTCAGTTCGGATAACTATTGTATTAGTTTCGAGCCATAACCATATCCAAGTTTGATATTATTTGTTGTCTTCTTCACCGACCAAGTGAGTCTAAATAATTCAAGGAAGATTCAAACTTGTAATGTTTATCTCTAACAGGTATGGATAATAAATGTAATGTTTATCTCTGACAGGTATGGATAGTGTTGAATAGCCTTCGCGTTGATTTTACCTCGACTGCCATGTTGATTTTCACCAGCGCAGCAAAGCTGCTTGCTTTGTGTTATGAGGTCTGGTTTTGTCAACAAACTATATTAATTGACCCAAAAGAAAATGCAATATAATGTGGATCCTCATTTCGCAGTGACAGGATATGGTTGTGAAATACAGGCTAACTTTGGACAACCTGATATTCAAAAGAAAATTCAATATCTTGTCGATCCTCATTTTGCAGTTACAGGATGGTTGTGAAAGTATAAGCTAACTCTGGACAACACGATATTCATTCAGGTAAAACTTCGAGGTGTACAGTGAGGGAGATAGAAACCCTTGAGCTGAAATCCTTGGCGCCGACGACTAATAAATCATAGTGTCCTTCTTGTTGATGTGTAACCCTTGAGTTGAAATCCTTGGCGCCAAAGTTGTTTTTTATTTGCATTTTATTTCTTTTTTATATGTTTAAACTCTGTTTGTAATATGAGCCATTGGATCATAGTCCAAGTGGTCTCTTATCTAGCCTAGGATATAATCTGTCAGATTGTGACAAGTGTAATCATCTCATAGGCTGATAGGATCAATTGTTAGGATTAAATCCCTGTGTAAATTAGGTAGAGAAGAATCTCTCTTCTCTCTCCTCTAACGGATATATTGGTATAGTGGAAATGGAAGCATAACAGCTCCTTTAGCAATATTGCAGCTCAATAATCTCTCCTATCTTTCCAAAATCTAAAATCTCCAGAAAACTAGAACACTAAAACTATGAACTCTAATATGGTATCAGAGCTAGGTTGGATTGCTTAAACTGGGCGTGAATCTGTGAACAGAGAATCGGACTCGATTCGAGCTATTTTTTGTTGTTGAGCTTATTTGAAGATCGAAGCTGTGATTTCTTGAATCCAATGTCTAATATGGCAGGATCGGGAACAGCTGAGCTTCACACACCAGTTTTCAATGGAGAAAACTATTAGTGTTTTGGAGCATTAGGATGAAAACCATTCTGAAATCTCGTGGATTGTGGGATCTGGTCTAGAATGGGATAGATAATTCAGATCTGAAGAAGGAGAACGAGGAGGCTACGGTTACTGAGAAGTCCACTATGGCTCAGATTTTGATGAAGGATGCTCGCGCACTTGGATTGATTCAAAGTGCTGTCTCAGATAAGCTATCCCCAGAATTGTGAACGAAGAGACCTCAAAGGGTGCCTGGGATATTCTGAAGCTGGAGTTCAGAGGCGATAAACAAGTAAGAAATGTCAACTTGCAAGGGTTGCGTAGAGAATTTGAATATACTCATATGAAGGATAGTGAATCTCTATCTGTATATCTTGTTAGATTGTTTGATATGAATAATCAAATGAAGAGTTATGGTGAGGAATTACCTAGAGAGAGAGTTGTGCAGAAATTGTTGTTTAGTCTGCCGAAATCATATGACTCTATTTGCTCTGTGATTGAACACTCTAAGGATCTTGAAACTCTGGAAGTTCAAGAGGTGGTTGCCCCTTTGAAGAGCTTTGAGCTCATATTTGATCGCCATACTGAGAATTCTATAGAAAGGGCATTTACTAGTCTGAATATTGAGGAAAAGAATTCTAAGAGTGGAAATTTTCCTGGAGATCAAAAATCTCAGAAAAACTGGAAGTCTAATGATGAAAACAAAACAGCTTGTAAACACTGTAATAAGCTGCATTATGGCAAGTGTTGGTTTGAAGGGAAACCTAAATGCCATGGGTGTGGGAAATTTGGGCATATGATCAGAGATTGCAGTGGGAATAAAAATGTACATAAGGTGAATTATGCAAATCAAGTTGAGGAAACTGGTACTTTGTACTATGTGTGCAATGCTGCAACAGATGTGAAAGTGAATTATTCATGGTACATTGACAGTGGTTGTAGTAACCACATGACAGGAGATGAGGGACTTTTAGTCAATATTCAAAGGAACTTGACCTCTAAGGTGAAGATGGGAACTGGAGAAGTAGTTCCAGTTGCAGGAAAAAGGACTCTTGTGATAAAAACCAAGTTGGGTAAGAAGCACATTCAAGAAGTAATGCTTGTACCTGGTCTTGAAGAAAATATGCTTAGTGTTGGGAAAATGATTGAGGATGGATACTATCTTGTGTTTGGAGGGAATATGGTGAATATTTATGATGATTAGTCACGGAGAAATCTAATTGTGAAGGTTCAAATGACCGATAACTGATGTTTTCCACTTACAATGATGCCTGCAAGTGATTTGGCCTTAAAGGCAAGTGTTACACACTGCTTGCAGACAAGGCATAAAAGATTGGGGCACTTAAAAGAAAGAAGCATAAAATTGCTTGAGAATCAATGCATCGTTCATGGCTTACCTCATTTGGAGCAGATTTTAGTAGTATGTGAAGGCTGCATGCTAGGAAAGCAACACAGAGATTCTTTCCTTTTGGAGTCCACTTGGAGAGCTACAAGTCCTTTGGAATTGGTTCACACAGATACCTGTGGACCAATGAAGACTGAATCCATTTCTGAAAATAGGTATTTCTTGCTATTTACAGATGATTGCACTAGAATGTCATGGGTGTATTTCATCATAAACAAGTCAAGTGCATTTGACTGTTTTAGAAAGTTCAAGGCTATGACTGAGCTACAAAGTGGATATAAGATAAAAGGCTTGAAGAGTGACAAGGGTGAAGAGTTTTTATCCAGTGAATTTTACAGGTTTTGTGATGAATTTGGAATTCAAAGGCAGCTTATTATAGCATACTCTCCTCAGCAAAATGGAGTAGTTGAAAGAAAGAACATGACAGTAGTGGACATGGCAAAATCTATGCTGCATGAGAAGGGTATTTCTTATGAATTTTGGGTGGAAGCTGTAAATACTACAGTCTATCTACTGAATAGATGTCCCACCAAGTCTCTCAAGAAGGTAACACCATTTGAAGCTTATACTGGCAGAAAACCAGGAATTGCACACTTAAAGATTTTTGGATCTCCTTGTCATGTGCTCATCCCTTCAGCATTAAGGCATAAACTTGAAGAAAATAGCCACAAGTGTATTTGTGTGGGTTATGGACTCTGTGAAAAGGGGTACATGCTATTTGATCCAAGCATTAGAAAGGTTATTCTGTCCAGAGATGTGCAGTTTGATGAGAATGGCTCATGGAAGAGGGAGAATGCAAGTGCATGAGAAATGACAGTCCCTGTGCCTACTGAGAATCAAAACTGTAATCCAAGTCAAAGCTTGGGTACACCAATGCAAATGGATGAAGGAATCACACTACAGAATGAACCAAGTCAAAGCTTGGATACACCAACATAAATGGATGAAGGTATTACTCTGCAAGATGAAGGAATAAGTGAAAGTTCTCAAGCTATTGATCACACACCAAAGAAATGGAGAAGTGTTAACGAAATCATGGCTCAATGCAATATCTGCATTGTGGAACCTGAAAGTTTTGAAGAAGCTAATCTTGATAAGTCATGGAGAAATGCAATGAAGGCTGAGCTGGAAATGATTGAGAAAAATAATACATGGAAACTAGAGACAAACCATTTGGCAAGCCAATTATTGGTGTCAAGTGGGTCTTCAAAACTAAGCTAAATCTGGATGGATCTGTGCAGAAAAACAAGGCCAGACTTATGGCAAAAGGCTACTCTCAGAAGCCTGGAATAGACTATAATGAGACGTTTGCTCTAGTAACAAGATTGGATATTATTAGAACGTTGATAGCACTTGCTGCACAGAAGGAATGGAATCTATATCAACTGGATGTAAAATCTGCCTTTCTGAATGAAGTGTTAAAGGAAGAGGTTTATGTGGAGCAGCCACAGGGTTTTGTGAAGGAAAATGAAGAAATCAGAGTGTATAAGTTGAACAAGGCCTTCTATGGACTAAAGCAAGTCCCAAGAGCCTGGTATGATGAGATAGACTCTTACTTCAACAAGGCAGGATTCAAGAAAAGTCCTAGTGAAGCAACACTCTATGTCAAAACTAGTGAAGATTCAGGTATTCTTATTGTTTCACTCTATGTGGATGATATTGTCTATACTAGAAGTTGCCCAAAGTTACTTGAAGAGTTCAAAAATGATATGATGCAACATTATGAAATGACTGATCTTGGACTACTCTACCATTTTCTTAGCATGGGAGTAGTACAAACAGATAAACATATCTTTCTTCATCAGAAGAAATATGCATTGAAGGTGATTGAAAAGTTTGGATTGAAGGACTGCAAGTCTGTGGTAACTCCATTAGTTGCAAATGAAAGCCTGTGCAAGGAAGATGGCAGTGAGGCAGCAAATGAGAGTGAATATAGACAGATTGTAGGTAGCCTGCTTTATTTGACAGCTACAAGACTAGACATAATGTTTGCCTCTAGCTTGCTTGCTAGATTCATGCATAATCCAACTAGAAAACACATGGGAACAGCCAAGAGGGTATTAAGATACATTTAGGGCACACTTGATTTTGGAATTGAATTTATAAAAGGGAAGACAACTACCTTGATAGGGTATTGTGACAGTGACTGGGCAAGAAGTGAAGATGATAGAAGAATTACTTCAGGATATGCATTCACACTAGGATATGGTATGTTCTCATGGGCATCAATTAAACAAAACACAGTAGCTTTCTCCACTGCAGAGGCAGAATATGTTAGTGCTGCTGAAGAAACATCACAAGCTAAATGGCTAAGGTTCGTACTTGAAGATTTTGAAGAGGAGCAAGTGGAAGGTACACCAATTCTGTGTCATAACACCTCTACCATAGCAATGGCAAAGAATCCAGTTTTCCACCAGAAAACCAGACATATTAGCCTAAAGTTTCATTTCATTCGAGAAGCTATTCAAGCAAAGGAGATTGAACTAATCTACTGGAAAACAGAAGATCATATTGCAGACATCCTAACCAAGGCTTTGTCCAAGGATCGTTTTGTGTATCTCAGAGATCTACTTGGTGTGAAATCAGTCAAAGGGTTATAGAAGGGAGTGTTGATGTGTAACCCTTGAGCTGAAATCCTTGGCGCCAAAGTTGTTTTTTGTTTGCATTTGATTTCTTTTTTATATGTTTAAACTTTGTTTGTAATATGAGCCATTGGATCATAGGCCAAGTGGTCTCTTATCTAGCCTAGGATATAATCTGTCAAATTGTGACAAGTGTAATCATCTCATAGGATGATAGGATCAATGGTTAGGATTAAATCCCTGTGTAAATCAGTTAGAGAAGAATCTCTCTTCTCTCTCCTCTAACGGATATATTGGTATAGTGGAAATGGAAGCATAACAGCTCCTTTAGCAATATTGCAGCTCAATAATCTCTCCTTTCTTTCCAAAATCTAAAATCTCCAGAAAACTAGAACACTAAAACTATGAACTGTAATACTTCTAAAGCATTAGTATAATACAAGCTTCGTCCACAACCAAACTTGCATGGAACATGGCATATACATATCAAAACCAGAATGTCACTTGTTCCCTCATATATAGAAACGTCACCTTAACATAACACTTACATATAGTACATGCAAGCAGCTGACCCAGTAAACAGCAAATGATACTCGAATATCAAGCAATATCATCAACTGAGAAATGAACTCTGGGTGGCCCGGCCACGCTCTCCAGTCCAAATTTCCATCTGTGAAACAATGATCTATTGGACCAGGTTCCAGCCGTGTTGCTCCTGACAAAACCGCATTAAGCTTCACCACTGAATACGCAGTATATTTCTTTCCCTAAAATTTAGCTAGTTAACAACAATTAGGACATGATTTAAAAAAGTCCATAATGTGAAAATAAGTAAATCAACCCTCAATCAGAAGAATCAGCAAAAGGCAAACAGATTACAATTTCAAAGTGGTTTCTTTTTTACCTCGTCATTAAATACTCACTCAGTAAATCAACCCTGTTACAAAATTGATGATACTCCCAACTCTTCCTAACACCTTCCGAAAAACTGAAACTGCCTAGCTCAGCCAAGCCTTTTGGTTTTCCTTAGTAGGTAATTTCTTGTTTTACCCCATTCTTAAACCATTCCATCTAGCATAGATTTTTACTGCTTCATATATTCCTTCAGAGAATTCTGCATTACAGTACACACCTTCCGACTTTTATATTACCGCACAAATGTTCATGCACCAACTGGCAAGCTTGCTCATCAACACCCACAACAAAACATACATTTAAATTTACGATCAACTACATAGATAGTGAGTTATAGAACAAATGAATCCACAGGTTATCTGTATTGTCTTTTTGGTTAAACATGTTTAACTTCCCACACAAAATTAATTTTACTCTAGCATTTTAGTTTATGTTAAAAAGCGTAAGAAGTTAAAATGTTATGGAATCTACATTATATATGTATATCTACCACAGAAATGCTATAATGTGGGGTTGTGTGTGAGGGGTTCAATACCACTATCCAATAATATAAAGGATATTTTGAACTTAAACTTTTTAATGATTGGATGGTTGGATGGTTGGAGACCAAGTATAAATATCCTAGTTCTTTGTGAATGTACAAATCATCCAATTTCAAACAAATTAACTTTATATTATTGTTTCAACTCATTTAGTTTCAAAGATTGAAATTCTGGCAGATGGATGCAATTGGTTTCCTGGCTTCCACAATTTGCTTCACTAATGCAATGACTTTCTCATCCAATACCAAATGTTCTGGGGCTCCAGTTGTACGGCATACAACAGTGAGGTTAATTCTCAGTCTCGCAGCTATGCACAAGTGGTCTTTGAGGCAATTGAATGTTAAGAACGCATTCTTACATGGGGAGCTTGAAGAAGAAGTTTTTATGAGGCAACCTCAAGGTTTTGAAGACCCCAAGCATCCTGAGTTTGTGTGTAAGCTGAATAAGTCTCTGTATGGACTTAAGCAAGCTCCACGGGCATGGAATGCTAAATTTACAGGATATTTACCAGCTATAGGGTTCAAATAATCTCGTTCTGATCCCAACTTATTTGTCAAGCATGACGGCACTGATATTATAATTTTATTATTATATGTTGATGGTATCATCTTGACAGGCTCCAATGCAAATTTAGTGCAGACAGTGATTGATGATTTAGGAGCAGTGTTTGAGATGAAGGACATGGGTCGCCTTACCTATTTCCTTGGTCTTCAAGTGTCTTACAATTCTACAGGTGATATTTTTGTCCATCAGCACAAGTATGCTAAAGATCTACTGCAAAAGGGCTGGTCTGAGTAATTGTAAGGCTTCTCCTACTCCTTGCAAGCCACATAATCAAGTCTTAATGTCTGAAGGAGAACCACTGCATGATCCTACATTTTATAGAAGTATTGTTGGTGCCTTACAATACTTAACTTTCATAAGACCTGACTTATCCTATGCTGTCAATACTGTGTGTCAGTGTATGACTGCTCCCACTGAGATACATTTCAACCTGGTCAAAAGAATTTTGAGATACATTCAAGGTACCATGAATTATGGAATTCACTTTATTCATGGTCCTTGGAAATTACAAGCTTATAGTGATGTTAACTGGGCGGGGGATTTAAATGCTAGGAGGTCAACTACAGGTTTTGTGGTATTGCTTGGACATAATCCTATCTCATGGCAGTCTAAGAAGCAAGGGTCTGCATCCAGAAATTCTACAGAGGCCGAGTATAGGGCTTTGGCTAGTACAGCTGCAGATTTGGGTTGGATTCGAAAGGTTTTGCTAGACTTGAAAGTGTGCTTGCCTCTACCTCCTACCATCTTTTGTGATAATCTATCTGCTTTGGCACTTAGTAGTAATCCTGTGTTTCATTCACGAATTAAACACTTGGATACAGATTTTCACTTTGTTCGTGAAAGGGTTCAAAGGAATGATCTGATTGTTTAGTATGTTCCCACTCAAGAGCAAATCGCAGATGTATTTACTAAAGGACTGCATAGTCCTATTTTCTTGAGTCACTGTACTAGTATGCGACTTGGAAATCCATAGCAGGATCCAGAGTTGGGTTTGAGGGGGAATGATAACAATATTAGTTAGTTTGTTAAGCTGTCACGTGTGCTCACGTGTTGTTAGTTAGTAGTAACTATAATTAGTTAAGAGTGTTAAGTCTTGGTTATTGAGATATAACACTAATGAAACTGCCGTTGTAATTCATTATATACAGAGCATATCATTTCTTCTTCCTTCTTAGTCTTCTCAATTCTTAAGCTTCCTTTTCTAAACTGTTATCAGATGGAACCCTATCACACCAGAATTGTGGCAAATCTGGTATAGCCGATTCAGGTTATTTTCACTATATATCTTTCAGAAGTATCTGTAACGGGGCAAATCTCCATCAATCCTCTTCTTTTCAGTTTATCTTTATGCCCATTCATGCATGTATATATTATACGAAGAAGTTTTTGACATATGGCATGTATTGTGTGTCAAATGTATACCGATTCATGAAGACAGGTTCAAGATCACATACACCATATTCACCTTCATTTCTTTTTGTTTATTCTGGGTTTCTCCAATTTGAATCACATTAAAAAACAAATACTGAACAGTGATATATTCAATATTGATCGGCATCACAATTTCATATTTCTCATTGCACTACGAAGGAAAATAAAACTTACCCCACAGAGAAACAGGATCCTCCTATCTGAACCAGTTATGTTACCACCTAGTGCCTTCACAAAAAGCCTAATGAACTCAGGATTCATATGTAGCCCCAGTAATTATATTACCATCAACAACAGACGCCAACATGGTCTCGGGTTCCACCCAATAAGCACCTGCAGGCTGCAGCAACAAGTACAGGTCTGACAGGTGGGAAGGCCGTTATAGTATAGCCGCGCGGCTATACTCCATAAGCAGAATATTTTAAAAGTACAGCCGCACCGCTATACTCCAAAAATTATAATATCGTAAAAGTACAGCCGATCGGCTATACGCGATAAATAAAATATTTCAAATGGCTATACTAAAGGAACTTAAACGT
>NC_034011.1:817568-819789 GCF_000346465.2 Prunus persica
TATTTTCACTTAGAGACGAAGGCACTAATGCAATTTTGTTTATTGAATATGGTGTACGCAGTGACGTTGGAGCCAAGAATTTGTTCACGCTGTCTTTTCCCCAGAACTCAAAGCTCAATACAGGTCGGTTCTCTAGCTCATAATGAATGAGCAAAACTCCTAACATGTGTTCTTGTTTGAGCTTACTTTAGTCTCGCTGTCCACACAACCTAGAAACTATGACCTACGGATTGCTATTTGTCAATCTAATAGAGTGGCTCTAATCAACAGTAAAACTTAATTCATTTTGTCTATAATTAAGGCTACCAACCACTGGCTGATGCAAAAACCTAAACTTGTAAACTTGACAAACTTATTTCCAGTCCCAACATACTCCAAATTTTAGAGGAGGCAACATAATCCCATATGTGAGAATTGTAAGCACTTCAATCTTTGAGACAAATTTCTTGTTTTGGGTTTACAAATTCAAGTGAAGTAAGCATTCAATCTTCAATCCAATTGAGTGTGCTTGATTACAGAGCATGGAAAAGACCAATTGACAGTGCTCAAGTGATGTAATGAGGCTAAAGAATAAATTTTTATCATATAATCATTAAATATGTTCACTAAAAGATGTGTCATCGTTATATGTAAAAATTTTAGAAATATATAAACTAGCTAGGATTTACGTGAATTCGAATTTGAATACATGAAATATTATTACCTACTACATCATTTGATGAACAGATTTGATGTTCCTAACAATTCTATGCGTACTAGTAAAGTACTTTGTCTTTAATTTGGAAGTACCCGAAAGCATAATGTTTTTCATATATTATCTGGCAGGAGGCAATTCAAGAAAAAAAGCCATCATTATTGGAGTCGTAGTTGGAGGTGTAGGTCTTTTATTCTCATTGTTGGAGTTTTTCTCTATTTTAAACTTTCAAGAAAGCCCGAGGCTGCAACAACCACAGAATTCGAAGTTGCACTTCCTCTTGCATATATACTATTACAGTCATGATTTCTTGGACTACAAGTACAAGGGTTCAAGAGATTTGTGATCACTCACCGTTTGATGTAAATTCAACGGTTCACTCACTGTTGCACTTCTTTTAAGAAATTTTTTTGAACCATTGGATTAATATCTAACGGTGGGTGACCACAATCTCTTGGACTCCTGTAGTCCAAGAGATCGGATTGTATACTATAAGTCCTGATCTCTTAGACTACAAGAGTACAAGAGATTTGTGGTCACTCACCGTTGGATATAAATTCAACGGTTCACTCATTATTGCACTCCTTTTAAGAAACTTTTTTGAACCATTGGATTAATATCCAACGATAGGTGACCACAATCTCTTGGACTCCTGTAGTCCAAGAGATTTGTGGTCACTCACCGTTGGATGTAAATTCAACGGTTCACTCACTCTTGCACTCATTTTAAGAAACATTTTTGAACCATTGGATTAATATCCAACAGTGGGTGACCACAATCTCTTGGACTCCTGCAGTCCAAGAGATCGGGACTGTATACTATCAATCCTGATCTCTTGGACTACAAGGGTCCAAGAGATTTGTGGTCACTCACCGTTGGATGTAATTCAATTAGCTCATGCTCTAACCATGTATATATATAAACATAACAAATTTAAAAAAATTTGGTATTAGACATAATTATCTTTACTAATTAGTATTCGAGATAAACAATATTTATGTTTTAGTTTTAATACATAGGAATTGAATTTTGTTTTGGATTTGGACAAAGAGGAGGCCCAGATTCATTAGCCCACCTTATATTAATCACTAATTTTAATTTAAAAACCTGACTCAAATTCGTTGGTTTACCTTTTTTTTAAGACTGCTGCTAAACGAACCCTAACATTAACTGAGTACACCCTATGATCTAAGTACACTCTGATATTTTAATTTAAATGTAAAATTAACTAAGCACACCCTATAGAACTACCAAAAATATCTCTGGTACACCATAATATTTGTAGCATTATTTTATAGTTGATTTTTAGCTTGATTTTTTTAATAGTGTTTATAAATCTTTGACTTTTCATATGGATTTATGCTTCTACTAAAATTGTTGACACTTTTTTTGCAATTTCAAGTTCTTGCAATCACCACCTCTTTCGTTAATAATGATTTTTTTATGCATGTTTCAGTTATATACTACTATGCTACTATGAAATTTATTCGTTCTCAACGAAGTTAAAAACAAGCTAAACAAATAGAG
>NC_034011.1:820002-823619 GCF_000346465.2 Prunus persica
TGTATGAAGCATCCGTTCCAAAATTTCAAAAGTAACCCAACTTGCAAATCTGCATAAAAACATAAGAGAAAAACAATAAGAAAGGTGCATGAGTGGCAAACGAAAGTCACTGCAAACTTCATCAAATTGGCCCTAGTAGTACTAATTAAGATATTTTTAATCATACACGCTCACAAGCCAGAAAAACTAAGTCCTAAAAGAGGGATGAAGATGCTGCCACCACAATTTTCATTCATGTTGTTAGTGAACTAGGCAAAAGTAATATGCATAAATTCTATTTTTACAGTATATAAGTCAATTCACCATAATATTTTTTTGACAACTTATTGGATTGTCAGGAATTCAATGATCAATCAGGCCTTCACATAATCTCCACCGCTGCGCTTCCTTTTGGACCGTGAGAAGAAGCAGATTTGAGCCCAAGTCTTCTTCTGCTTAGCAGGTTGTGCTTTAACTTCTCTTTTCACGACAAGCTCAATCATGTATTGAACAACAGCCTAAGATTATATTTGCTCCAAACCATTCTGACTCGCGGATCACAAAGATGAGAACCAAATAATCTCTTGAGTAGGGTTGAATACGATTAGTAGGGTGTACTTATTAAAATTATATTTGTTTCACAATTTCATATATCATTTTTGGTCATTTTATATTAGAGTAAATCAGTAATTCAATATATGCTTTTGTAGTAGGGTGTACTCAGTTAATTTTAGGGTTCGTTTAGCAGCACTCTTTTTTAATCATATCAGATCTGCTATCATCAATCCAAGATCAAGAGACCGATCTGCGATGGAATTCTCAACCATCTTCCTCCTCTACCCAACCCCCCCACAAATGACACTGTTCGGACCATCCTCAACACCCCAACACACGTCGCCCTCAAGTCCGAAGAACTTATAAGAATGGAGCAGGAATTGAAAGACTACGAAATCGAAATGCGGAAAGCCAAAGAGGATCTCAAC
This sequence comes from Prunus persica, assembly GCF_000346465.2. Lineage (NCBI taxonomy): Eukaryota > Viridiplantae > Streptophyta > Magnoliopsida > Rosales > Rosaceae > Prunus > Prunus persica. The sequence goes on from NC_034011.1 coordinate 820,965, forward strand.
CGTCGGATTCACGATGATCAGGTCGCGAGGGAGATCATGAAGATTCCATAGGACGAGTGGCAAGAGTCTGGCCAACTCTTCGCCAAACCCTTCGGTGAAGGCTCCTCCTCATCGTCGTTGACGAAGAGGGTCAAGAGTGAAAGAGTGTTCTATCAGATTGGTCAAAAAATAATACTTCATTTATCTTAATATATAACAAATAGGAAGGTTATATATACAAAGCCTAGGAAACTATTCTAGGAAAGTAATTATGTTCCTATAATCTTGCATAATCAAATAGTTGACTTAGACTAATTAGGAATGTACAGCTCATTGACACTCCCCCTCAAGTTCGAGCATATATGTCGTCAATGCCCAACTTGCTAAGTGAGCTGTGAAATACCCTGCCTGTGACTGCTTTGGTAAGGACATCTGCAAGTGATCTTCGGATTTAACAAATGATACCTTAATGATCTTGCCTCGAGCTTCTCCTTGATGAAATGTCTGTCAACTTCAACATGCTTGGTTCTATCATGTTGCACTGGATTATGTGCAATGTCTATTGCAGCTTTGTTGTCACAATTCAGTTGCATGGCATGTTTGGGTTTGAACCCCAATTCCTCCAACAAATTCCTTATCCAGAGTAGCTCACATACTCCGTGCGCCATACCTCGATATTCTGCTTCAGCACTTGATCTTGACACTACTTTCTGTTTTTTACTTCGCCAAGATACTAGATTGCCTCCTACAAAGGTAAAGTATCCAGATGTAGATCGCCTGTCAGTAACAGAGCCCGCCCAGTCTGCATCAGTGTGACCCTCAACATCTAGATGACCATGTCGTGCGAACATCAATCCTCTTCCAGGAGATGACTTCAAGTATCTCAAAATTCAGTTTACCGCATCCATGTGGGCTTCACTTGGTGCATGCATGAACTGACTCACCACACTTACAGCATATGCTATATCAGATCTAGTGTGTCCTAGATAGATTAACTTACCCACAAGGCGTTGATATCTTTCTTTGTTGGTGGGTACTTGATCAGGATATTCACCAAGCTGATGATTCAACTCCATTGGCGTATCTGCTGGTTTGCTGGCTAACATTCCAGTGTCAGTCAAAATGTCAAGGATATATTTCCGTTGTGATAGAAATATTCCTTGTTCTGAACGAGCCACTTCGATGCCTAGGAAATACTTCAGAGCACCAAGATCTTTCATTTCAAACTCACTTGCCAAGTGGTGCTGCAATGCTGCCTTTTCCACTAGGTCATTCCCGGTAACTACCATGTCATCAACATATACAATAAGGGCAGTGACTTTACCTTTCTTATGTTTCAAGAAAAGAGTATGATCTGAGTTACTTTGCTTGTATCCAAAATCCTTCATTGATTTGCTGAACTTTTCAAACCATGCTCTGGGTGACTGCTTCAAGCTATAAAGAGACTTTCTCAGTTTACACACCATGTTGCTAGTATTGGACCCCATCTTACATCCTGGAGGGGAATCCATATAGACTTTTTCTTCTAGGTCGCCGTGCAAGAAGACATTTTTGACATCAAACTGGTGTAATGGCCAGTTTAGGTTTGCTGCCAGAGAAAAAAGTACTTGAATTGTGTTTATCTTGGCTACAGGGGCAAATGTCTCCCTATAGTCAATCCCATAAGTCTGGAGTATAACCTTTCGCCACCAATCTTGCTTTGTATCGTTCAATGGTGCCATCTGCCTTGAACTTTACTGTATATATCCATCTACAACCCCACTGTTCTCTTCCCTTTGGGAAAGGATAGTCATCTTTCAAGTGGAATTCTTCTGGAAGGCCTCCATTTCATCATTCATTGCTTGAGTCCACTTGGGGATCTTTAGAGCTTCCTACCCATTTACTTGGAATAGATACAGTGGATAATTGACATACAAATGATGCACATGACGGAGACAACCTATGTAGGGACACATGATTAGCAATAGGGTATTTAACTTTTGTTTTTGGGTCCGGGTCATACTGTTGTCTAGGAATCCCTCTAGTGGTACGAATAGGTAACTGATAACCTGTGTTTCCTGTATGACTCGACTCATGTAAAGTACTTAAGTTGGAGTTTAAATGCTCAGTTACCTGCGGGGAATCTTCAGGACCTGATTGGATGATTGGTGATGGTACTGTAGTTGGAGGGAAATTATCTGAACCATCATCTGGAGTTTCTAGTAACTCTTGATCTTGTTGCACTACTGTAGCTGGTTGCTCGGAAACTGACTGCTCTAAAATAGTTTGTTGAATTTGGATGCTCTGAGTATCTTCTGCAAAGATAGAGCTCTCCCCCTGCAGAGGATGCTCAGAAACTCCCCCTGAGTAATAGAACTCACTCTCGTGGAAAGTCGCATCTGCGGTAACATGCATGGTCTGAGTGGGATGATGGAAACACTTATAGCCCTTCTGAGTGCCAGCATAACCCACAAAGACACAACGCAGTGCACACGGATCAAGCTTGCCACGCTGATGTGGATACACCTGAACATAAGCAACACAACCAAAGAGACGTGGTTCGAGATTTGGTGTGGATGGCATGGTGAGGAGAGTGGTCAATGTCTGAAATGGAGTTTGATACTGAAGAGTGCTGGATGGTGTTTTATTAATGAGGTAAGCAGCAAAACAAAGAACCTCCCCCCAAAAATGATGAGG
>NC_034011.1:823740-827671 GCF_000346465.2 Prunus persica
TTAAAAAATTATGTAGGTCATGGTTGACTTACTCTCCTCCATTGTCAGATCGAAGCGTGGTGATTTCTGTCAAACTGAGTAGCAACATATTGATAAAATAACTTGAATTTGGCAGTGACTTCACTTTTCTGCTTTAAGGAAAAAATCCAGGTCATCCGGGTGCAATCATCAATAAACGTCACAAACCACTTAAAACCGCTAATAGTAGGAACTCGTGATGGTCCCCAAACATCAGAATGGACAATCATGAAAGGCAAAGAACTTTTATTCAATCTTAATGGGTAAGAAATACGATGGCTTTTGGCCAAAATGCAAGTTTCACAACGAAAGTCTGATTCAGCAAACTGGGAAAACAAATCTGGAAATAAAAGTTTCAGATAACCAAAAGAAGCATGCCCTAATCATCTATGCCATAGCCAAATTTTCTTCATCCTGATAGACTCATCTCCTCTCACATGATGTGTCTGACTCAATCTTGTACTGCTGTCTTCTGTCAAGTCCAGATAATACAACTTTCCCCTCTTAGTACCACATCCAATCACGGTCCTGGTGAGAAGATCCTGAAATAGACAATACAATGGCCAAAAACACACAGTACAATTAAGGGAATCAATGATTTGAGGAACAGATAACAAGTCATAGTCGAGTGAAGGGACAACTAAGACATGATCAAGACTTAATGAAGATGTAAGAGATAAAGACCCTTCTCTCATAACTTGGGAGGTGGTTCCATTAGAACTGGTAATATGTGTTTGGCTTGATGGTTTGGTAGAGTGCAACCCAGTAAAACTAGATGTCATGTGATCAGTAGCGCCAGTGTCAATAATTCATGATCTATTACAAGTAAGTGAAGATGTGCAAGAGGTACCTGAGGTGGCCAAGGCCTTGGAGCCAGATGTACCTGATGGAGGTTCTGATGCAGTCTCCTTGGATGACTGAGCGGATGCAAATGAGGCTCTGGTAGAATCCTTTTTTCGCCCTTTGTGGACCCATCCTTCTGGATAACCAATGATCTCATAACAGCCCTTAATTGTGTGGTTATCTAAACCACATTTGGTACACTTCATTGGAGGCCGGTTACAAGTAGGGTCGACACTATAGTTGTTCGGCCGAGATTGTTTGGACCTCGCAGTAGCCAAGGCTGTGGCTTCGGAGGTTACACCAACTTCAGACATGGTTCCCTGTCGGTTACTTTCTCTTTTAATATGTGCATATGCGGCCTCCAGTTCGGGTTTTGGCTCCATCCGCAAAATCTCTCCTCGGATTTGATCGAAATTATTGTCCAAACCTGCAAGAAATATATAAACTCGGAGACGATCAACCTCTTTGCGTCTAGTCTCAATGTCTTTCGGATGCTCCATGGTGCTTGGACTTAATTGATCAAGCTCCTGAAAAATCTCAGTGAGCTCACTATAATATTTGGCAACTGATGCGCCAGCTTGCTTCATTATTAATGACCGTCTGTGAAGGTCATAAATCTTGTCTTCATCAGCACCATCTGAATAGGTTTGCTTGATTGCGGCCCAGACTTGCTTTGCTGTGTCATAACGAATAAATCGTTTAATCTGATTAGGTTGCATGGCGTCGAACAACCAACTCTTGACTTGGCAATCCGATGCACGCCATTTATTAAATGTGGGATCTGTGTCTGCAGGTTGGGCAATATCACCGGTCAAGTGGCCATGTTTTTCTCACCCAGCTATCTTCATCTCTATGATTTGATGCCATAGAGAATAATTATTCTCATCCGGTTTGATTCCTGCGGAGAAGTTGGAGGTGTCACTCTGCAAAGTGACGATTTATGTGGTAGTTTTGGAGCCTCCCGACACCAAGGATTGATTGGTGTTTACTGACCCGTCATCGTTGGCCATGATATTGGCTGACAACCAATGAAAAAAGGACAAAAAAGAAATATCAAGTTGAGGAAAAGCAAGTGAACGGTGGACAAAGGCAATAAGACAAACTGTTTTGCAATAAGAAATATTGGGTTGAAAGGGAAAAAAAGAACAAGGGGAACGGTTTGAATGGGTCTGTGAGTGGAAAGTGATTTGCAATATTGCAAAACGTGATTTGACTAGAGGAAAGGTTTGAATGGGTTTGTAAGATGGAATATGGGTGGTATTGGTGCTGGGTTTGTGAGATGGAATATTGCTTTTGGTGCTGGTGCTGGTGCTGCGTACTGGATGGAATATTGCAAAACAGTGATTTGAGATGGAATATGGGCTGGTGCTGGGTCTGTATGACGGCTGTTGCTGCGGAAGCGATTAGGGTTAGGGCAAGAGACAGTCAAGATTGACTGCTCTGATACCATATCAGATTGGTCAAAAAATAATACTTCATTTATCTTAATATATAACAAATAGGAAGGTTATATATACAGAGCCTAGGAAACTATTTTAGGAAAGTAATTATGTTCATATAATCTTGCATAATCAAATAGTTGACTTAGACTAATTAGGAATGTACAGCTCATTGACATGTTCAGGCTCTACTTCAAGGGTTTGGTGAGCGAGGAAATGGTTGGAAATGAGAGAGTGGTGCTGGCTGGGGTTGGGGTTGCTCTATGCGACTCCAGGGATAATTTGGTGTTCGAGGTTTGGAAACCCCTGATTGGGAATGGGATGAGCAAGAATGGTGCCCTGTTGAAAGCCTTGATTGAAGGACTTAATGCTGCTCTTGCTCTGGACTTGAAGCGCATCACCTTTTTCTGTGAGAATTTTCCCATTTTTTTAGTTTGTGAGTTGCTATCTCTTCTCTGTCTCGTTTCAGTCTATTGATGAAAATTAATTAGGCTAATTGTGGGTTTTGCATTTTAATATAACGACATATATGGTTATGGACGCTGTGGTTTACACTGACCATGAAAGAGACTCTTGTGAAAGAGGTCTAAAGGAATGGAACTTATTATTATATTAGTGTATACGATGTTGTAGGTTTTGTTAATTAATATTTTTTTTCTTGGAACAATAATGAACTTTCAATTTTCAGATATACTTCATGAAATTTGATAGGGCAAATCGTATATCATCCATTGTGGACAAAGAGATGCATTCACTTTGAGAAATTTTACTTGTGTCTTCTCAACATTTGCTAAATTAGTTTGCTATCTTGTATTTAAATTGACCATTAGAGAAAGTCTTGTGAACAAGGTCTAAAATAATGGAGTTTATTATGACATTTATGTGTGCAATGTTGTAGTACTTGTGTTGAAACCAAGAATATTGGATGTACTAGTCACTGTGCTACGGTCTATTTACACCCATGAATAGAGCTTGTTGAATTTCTGACATTATATTTTATGTATGAAGGTTAATGGTAAATGGCAAGCAAAGAACTACCCAAGAGCAAGGGAACTCAAAATTGGACTTTCGAAAACTGCATTGCAGTTTCGGAAATTGCATTGCAGTTTTCATTTAATTACAATTGAATTTTTGCTCTTTCCTTGGTCTTCAACCTCACCAATTTGAAGAGTAAAGGCTACCCAAATGAGGAATTGGGGAAAGAGAAAAGTAGAACTACCCAAGAGCAAGATAACTCAAAATTGGACTTTTGGAAACTGCATTGTGGATTCAGAAACAACATTGCAGTTTTAGAAACAGCATTACAGTTTTCGTTTAATTACAATTTGATTTTTGTTCTTTCATTGGCCTTCAACTTCACCTATTTGAAGAGTAAAAGCTACCCAAATGAGGAATTGAGTGGACAAGAGAAGATTAAAACTACCCAAGAGCAAGGGAACTCAAAATTGGACTTTTGGAAACTGCATTGCAGATTTGAAAACTGCATTGCAATTTCGGAAACTGCATTGCAGTTTTCATTTAATTACAATTTGATTTTTATTCTTTTCTTGGCCTTCAACCTCATCAATTTGAAGAGTAGAGGCTACCCAAATGAGGAATTGAGTGGGCAAGAGAAGATAGAACTACCCAAG
>NC_034011.1:827836-829771 GCF_000346465.2 Prunus persica
TATTTTTATTGCAGTTTCTGTTTTTATTTTCAGTTTTGTGGGATATGTGTTGAAATGATTTTTTTTTTTTTTAAACTGTTGATTGTTGGTATAAATATTGTATAATTGAATAAATATTACAAAATCAAGTTTGGTGTAGTGGTTTGTGAGTGAGCCTTCCTCCTTTGAGGGTCAAGGTTCAAGTCCCTTCAATGACACAAAATATTTTTTTTTTAAAGGTGAATAAAGGGCAATGGAGTTGGTCCCCTACAGACGGTGGCAGGTGGTGGCCGGCGACGGTGGCTTGCAGCGGGAGTCCGGTGGTGGTGGCCGGCGAAGGGTGGCTGGAGGCGGGACTCCGGTGGTGGGAGTCCGGTGGTGGGAGCCCGGTGGTGGGAGCCCGGCGGTGGTGGCCAACGAAGGGTTGCCGGAGGCGGTAGTCTGACGGTGGCCGAAGGCGGGTGACGGCGGTGGTGGCCGGCGATGGGTGGCTGGCGGTGGTGGCCGGCGATGGGTGGCTGGCGGTGGTGGCTATATATGGACATGTGGCATAGTATGCTTGCCTTAGAAGGAGTGGCATTGTGTGCAATTTTGATATTTTTTAATGATATGTTTGTAAAATTGAGTACTATATTTGGTCTTTGGTCTTATGCTAATTAGATGAAATTGTATTCTTATCTTTCAAATTAGTAAATTATATTATGTTTTGAAAACTAAAGCTCCCCCTAAAAATAAGTAAATTTAAACAATTGAAGACACGTACGAGCAATTTTTTTTAAGGGAGCTTTAGGTGATATATTGCGAGTTGCAAGGCCAAGGACCATTGAATTACAAAAATAAAGATTTGACGGCGGCAACAAAAAACTTCAGTGAAGAAAAAAAACTTGGAGGAGGAGGATTCGAGGGCATCTACAGGGTAAATTATGTGCTAAAGAGCTCTAAAATAATTTATGTCAGTTCAGTTTAGCACGATCGAATATGGTGTACTCTTTTTTTACATAAATAAAGTTTTAAAAAACTGGGAAAATTGCATTGTCAAGCTTTTGATTATCCATGCATAATGTTCATTTACAATTACATGGTTGGTCAGGGTACTCTAAACAATGGAAAAGTACGTAGTTGCAGTTAAAAAACTAGCAATTCTCCAATCTGACAGGGCAAAGGCGAATTTCGTAAACGAGGTGAAGCTGATATGTAACGTTCATCACCGGAATCTCATTCTTCTTGGATGTTGTAGCAAAGGACCGTAATTGCTTCTCATATATGAATACATGGCAAACAACAGCCTCTACAGATTCATATTTGGTAATAATTTTCGGCTTTTCAGCTCAGCTACCTCTAAATGCATGCCTCTCAACTGGAAACAACTAAATGACATAATCCTGGGTACAGCGGGGTCTGGCCTATTTACATGAGAAGTTTCATGAGATGTAAAAACCAGCAATGTTGTTTTGGATGATAATTTCCAGCCACCAGATCTGCCGGAACATTGTAAGTTAAAGTACTTTCCCACAGGCATAACCCCTGATTGAGATCTATATGATCATTACTCTTCTACAATATTTATACCGATATTGTGTTTTGCCCTACTTATCTTTCTATCCGCACACAAAAAGTGTTATGAATCTACTACATACATCTTGTGTAGCTTGTCACATTCCAGGATCGACTCTGCCGTATCACGATATTGTTCGTTTTGAGCCCCCTTCTCTGCCCTCACGGTTTTATTTCTGAAAACTCACGAGCAACTTTTCAGTGGGTCTCCTATCCTGGGATTGCTCTAACCCCCAACTCGCTTAACTTCGAAATTCCCATGACTCCGAAGCCAGTGAACTCCCAAAAAACCTCGTACTAGATAAAAACGAGTATGTATATATAAGACACATTATCCTCTCTCCGTTGATCGATATGGAATGTTACATAGCCGAAGAGGAGTACATCACCATCATGGTGATG